>NC_138292.1:4387500-4395000 GCF_965601325.2 Salmo salar
ACATTATATAGATGATATAGTCTGTATAAGGCTCTGGAGCAGAGGAGAACAGAGTACATTACATTATATAGATGATATAGTCTGTATAAGGCTCTGGAGCGGAGGAGAACAGAGTACATTACATTATATAGATGATATAGTCTGTATAAGGCTCTGGAGCGGAGGAGAACAGAGTACATTACATTATATAGATGATATAGTCTGTATAAGGCTCTAGAGCAGAGGAGAACAGAGTACATTATATTATATAGATGATATAGTCTGTATAAGGCTCTGGAGCGGAGGAGAACAGAGTACATTACATTATATAGATGATATAGTCTGTATAAGGCTCTAGAGCAGAGGAGAACAGAGTACATTATATTATATAGATGATATAGTCTCTATAAGGCTCTGGAGCAGAGGAGAACAGAGTACATTATATTATATAGATGATATAGTCTCTATAAGGCTCTGGAGCAGAGGAGAACAGAGTACATTATATTATATAGATGATATAGTCTCTATAAGGCTCTGGAGCGGAGGAGAACAGAGTACATTATATTATATAGATGATATAGTCTGTATTAGGCTCTGGAGCGGAGGAGAACAGAGTACATTATATTATATAGATGATATAGTCTGTATAAGGCTCTGGAGCGGAGGAGAACAGAGTACATTACATTATATAGATGATATAGTCTGTATAAGGCTCTAGAGCAGAGGAGAACAGAGTACATTATATTATATAGATGATATAGTCTCTATAAGGCTCTGGAGCAGAGGAGAACAGAGTACATTATATTATATAGATGATATAGTCTGTATAAGACTCTTTGTTAGGAAAGAGAGTCCTGGCCTGATTCATCATGAGGCCTCAGCTGTATGTTACTGTGCTGACTAGACCTGGTTGGCTAAAAGATGGAGACAACACATTATAAACACGCTCACAGCCAAGCATATACAACCCCCTGAGGGCTCTGTGTGTGTGTGTGTGTGTGTGTGTGTGTGTGTGTGTGTGTGTGTGTGTGTGTGTGTGTGTGTGTGTGTGTGTGTGTGTGTGTGTGTGTGTGTGTGTGTGTGTGTGTGTGTGTGTGTGTGTGTGTGTGTGTGTGTGTGTGTGTGTGTGTGTGTGTGTGTGTGTGTGTGTGTGTGTGTGTGTGTGTGTGTGTGTGTGTGTGTGTGTGTGTGTGTGTGTGTGTGTGTGTGTGTGTGTGTGTGTGTGTGTGTGTGTGTGTGTGTGTGTGTGTGTGTGTGTGTGTGTGTGTGTGTGTGTGTGTGTGTGTGTGTGTGTGTGTGTGTGTGTGTGTGTGTGTGTGTGTGTGTGTGTGTGTGTGTGTGTGTGTGTGTGTGTGTGTGTGTGTGTGTGTGTGTGTGTGTGTGTGTGTGTGTGTGTGTGTGTGTGTGTGTGTGTGTGTGTGTGTGTGTGTGTGTGTGTGTGTGTGTGTGTGTGTGTGTGTGTGTGTGTGTGTGTGTGTGTGTGTGTGTGTGTGTGTGTGTGTGTGTGTGTGTGTGTGTGTGTGTGTGTGTGTGTGTGTGTGTGTGTGTGTGTGTGTGTGTGTGTGTGTGTGTGTGTGTGTGTGTGTGTGTGTGTGTGTGTGTGTGTGTGTGTGTGTGTGTGTGTGTGTGTGTGTGTGTGTGTGTGTGTGTGTGTGACCCCTGCCTTCCCCCATCTCCTCTGCTGCATGACCGTAACGACTCACAGAGGAGGCACAGGCAGGCAGAGACAGGCAGGCAGAAACAGACAGGCAGGCAGAAACAGACAGGCAGAAACAGGCAGACAGGCAAACAGGCAGAAACAGGCAAACAGGCAGAAACAGGCAAACAGGCAGAAACAGGCAGACAGGCAGAAACAGACAGGCAGGCAGAAACAGACAGGCAGAAGCAGAAACAGGCAGGCAGAAGCAGAAACAGGCAGACAGGCAGAAACAGGCAGACAGGCAGAAACAGGCAGGCAGGCAGAAACAGACAGGCAGAAGCAGAAACAGGCAGACAGGCAGGAATAACAGGCTCATAATTGAAGGTCAGCAGGCAGCCTGATAAGAACCATTGTTTGGTTCTCTACCCAGCACCTTTGGGACGGGAGCTGTGACAGGGTGAAATCACTCAGGAAGCAGGCCCCTACAGGACCCCTTCCCTCTCACCACACACCCTGTCTCTCTCTCAGCTACCCAACACACTGCCCTCTGTCTCTCTCCTCTCTCTCAGCTACCCAACACACTGCCCTCTGTCTCTCTCCTCTCTCTCAGCTACCCAACACACTGCCCTCTGTCTCTCTCCTCTCTCTCAGCTACCCAACACACTGCCCTCTGTCTCTCTCAGCTACCCAACACACTGCCCTCTGTCTCTCTCCTCTCTCTCAGCTACCCAACACACTGCCCTCTGTCTCTCTCCTCTCTCTCAGCTACCCAACACACTGCCCTCTGTCTCTCTCAGCTACCCAACACACTGCCCTCTGTCTCTCTCCTCTCTCTCAGCTACCCAACACACTGCCCTCTGTCTCTCTCCTCTCTCTCAGCTACCCAACACACTGCCCTCTGTCTCTCTCCTCTCTCTCAGCTACCCAACACACTGCCCTCTGTCTCTCTCAGCTACCCAACACACTGCCCTCTGTCTCTCTCCTCTCTCTCAGCTACCCAACACACTGCCCTCTGTCTCTCTCAGCTACCCAACACACTGCCCTCTCTCTCCTCTCTCTCAGCTACCCAACACACTGCCCTCTCTCTCCTCTCTCTCAGCTACCCAACACACTGCCCTCTCTCTCCTCTCTCTCAGCTACCCAACACACTGCCCTCTCTCTCCTCTCTCTCAGCTACCCAACACACTGCCCTCTCTCTCCTCTCTCTCAGCTACCCAACACACTGCCCTCTCTGTCTCTCCTCTCTCTCAGCTACCCAACACACTGCCCTCTCTGTCTCTCCTCTCTCTCTCTCTCTCAGCTACCCAACACACTGCCCTCTCTCTCTCTCTCTCTCTCTCTCTCTCAGCTCCTCTTATCCAGAGCTACTTACGGTACTGAGTTCATACATTTTAATATTTTTTCCGTACACACACACACACCACCAAAGCGACACAACAGGCTCTGGGAAAATGGTGTGTTTAAAACATTCCTAGAGTAGGAGTCAGACAGTGTAAATAGTTTGTGATAGACATCATGCTAATGGGGATTGTAGAGAGAGAAGGAAAAGACCATCTGTGGGGGAAAACCCTTGTCTGCATTCCAAATGGCACCCACTTCCCTATGTAGTGCACTACTTTCAACCAGGGATCATAGGCATGTGGTCAAAAGCAGTGCACTGTGTAGGGGAATAGGGTGTCATTTAGGACGCACCCTCTGTCTACATTGTTACAGTACAGTGGGAAAAGCCCTGATACAAACAATCAAATATTAAAGACTGATTGTTTAGCCTCAGACAGCCACAAAATACCCCAAACGTTTGGGAAATATATTTACAACGAAGACTAATCCCTGAAAAAGTTGGATCCAATGACAATTATGGGATGTCTGAGCTCCTGCCACTGTCTGGCTGCTGAGTCTGCCCCGTTACTACCGGCAACACAGCACGGCCCTGGCTAGATAACATCATTTCACAATACGCCACCTGCCAAATAAATATTCAAATCATGTCAACTGTTTATCCAGACTACCAGGCGTATTATTACAGACAGACCTATCAGATTACACTACCATCTATTGAGGGAGGGGCTATAGAGCAAGCCTATCAGACTGCACTACCATCTATTGAGGGAGGGGCTATAGAGCAGGCCTATCAGACTACAGTAACATCTATTGAGGGAGGGGCTATAGAGCAGGCCTATCAGACTGCACTACCATCTATTTAGGGAGGAGCTATAGAGCTGGCCTATCAGACTGCACTACCATCTATTGAGGGAGGAGCTATAGAGCAGGCCTATCAGACTGCACTACCATCTATTTAGGGAGGAGCTATAGAGCTGGCCTATCAGACTGCACTACCATCTATTGAGGGAGGGGCTATAGAGCAGGCCTATCAGACTACAGTACCATCTATTGAGGGAGGGGCTATATAGCTGACCTATCAGACTGCACTACCATCTATTGAGGGAGGGGCTATAGAGCTGGCCTATCAGACTGCACTACCATCTATTGAGGGAGGGGCTATAGAGCTGGCCTATCAGACTGCACTACCATCTATTGAGGGAGGAGCTATAGAGCCGGCCTATCAGACTGCACTACCATCTATTGAGGGAGGGGCTATAGAGCAGGCCTATCAGACTACACCAGTGTGTGTGTGTGTGTGTGTGTGTGTGTGTGTGTGTGTGTGTGTGTGTGTGTGTGTGTGTGTGTGTGTGTGTGTGTGTGTGTGTGTGTGTGTGTGTGTGTGTGTGTGTGTGTGTGTGTGTGTGTGTGTGTGTGTGTACTAAGAGGGATAATAGGATGGTTGTTTATGTGAATGTCGTGGTGTGGCGCTTGCCCATCTCTTGATCAAAATAAATAGCAGCCTGGTGTCAGAGTATTTCCATCCATTAATGAACGATTCAACTGTAACCTCAGCTAAATAACTGTGTTATATCCTGTCATTTGTAAACTCCGAAAAACAAGTTTTAGAGTCAGTCCTAAATAAAAACACACTACCTTCCTTGTATAATATTTAGAGAAGATGAGACAGCGAAGAGGTAGAAACCAACCCTTACATCCCACACTGAGTCACGTTTTGTTGTGTTGAGTCTCTGAGTTAACAGGCGTCTCCAGACGAGGCCATCAACACCGCGTTCAGACAGTGGCCAAGCGTGAGAGCATTGCCCAATTCTGCTAGGCCATTAGAGAGACATTGGTCAGTCAAGCTTACACAACTCTGATAAATTACCCATCCATCTGATGCCTGTACCATCATAGACTCAACTACAACATGTCTGAGCACTGCAGAGAGAGAGAGAGAGAGAGAGAGCAGAGAGAGAGAGGGATGGAGAGAGAGAGGCAGAGAGAGAGAGAAAGAGAGAAGGAGGGAGGGAGGCAGAGAGAGAGAGAGCGAGAGAGGGAGGCAGAGAGAGAGAGAGGGAGAGAGAGAGAAGGAGAGAGAGAGAGAGAGAGAGAGAGGGAGGCAGAGAGAGAGAGAGAGAGAGAGAGAGAGAGAGAGAGAGAGAGAGAGGGAGGCAGAGAGAGAGAGAGAGAGGGAGGGCAGAGAGAGAGAGGGAGGCAGAGAGAGAGAGAGAGAGAGAGAGAGAGAGAGAGAGGGAGGCAGAGAGAGAGAGGGAGGCAGAGAGAGAGAGAGAGAGGGAGGCAGAGAGAGAGAGGGAGGCAGAGAGAGAGAGAGAGAGGGAGGCAGAGAGAGAGAGGGAGGGGAGAAATAAATAAATAAAGGTGCAGTCAGTAATTCTTCTTCAGGAAAATGATCCATCCTCTTTCACGGGCCAGAACACTAATGACAAAGTCTACAAAACGACAGTAAACGCCTCGTCTTGTTTATGGGCTGTAGAGACCTTCTGCCTCAGCACCTCACAATAGAGCCTTTTACTGCCTGTCAATAGGCTAACTCCCTCAGGCTACCCCCCCACACACGTTATTATTACACACACACACACACACACACACACACACACACACACACACACACACACACACACACACATACACACACACACACACACACACACACACACACACACACACACACACAATGTGGGAACACTTCGGTTTCTCAACTCAAAGCTATCAGCATTACATTCAAGCATGATAATAACGTTATATATCAAACATGATGTAAATACAGAAGTTGTTTTCCCTGATAGAGTACCAATGTGAAATTAGCCTTGGGGTCTTCATGGCTGAACGGAGTACATGGGGCATAAAGCCCTTTATTTCTGGTTAAGGAGTATTTAATCTACAGCTATAGAACCAAACAACAACATTATCTAACCCAACATTTAAACATAGAGCTATGATTACCTACTGTCTAACATCAGCCACGTGTTCCTATGGAAAGCTCTGCATGGTACATCAGCCACGTGTTCCTATGGAAAACTCTCCATGGTACATCAGCCTATGGAAAACTCTCCATGGTACATCAGCCACGTGTTCCTATGGAAAACTCTCCATGGTACATCAGCCACGTGTTCCTATGGAAAACTCTCCATGGTACATCAGCCACGTGTTCCTATGGAAAACTCTCCATGGTACATCAGCCACGTGTTCCTATGGAAAACTATCCATGGTGCATCAGCCACGTGTTCCTATGGAAAACTCTCCATGGTACATCAGCCACGTGTTCCTATGGAAAACTCTCCATGGTACATCAGCCACGTGTTCCTATGGAAAACTCTCCATGGTACATCAGCCACGTGTTCCTATGGAAAACTCTCCATGGTACATCAGCCACGTGTTCCTATGGAAAACTCTCCATGGTACATCAGCCACGTGTTCCTATGGAAAACTCTCCATGGTACATCAGCCACGTGTTCCTATGGAAAACTCTCCACGGTACATCAGCCACGTGTTCCTATGGAAAACTATCCATGGTGCATCAGCCACGTGTTCCTATGGAAAACTCTCCATGGTACATCAGCCACGTGTTCCTATGGAAAACTCTCCATGGTACATCAGCCACGTGTTCCTATGGAAAACTCTCCATGGTACATCAGCCACGTGTTCCTATGGAAAACTCTCCATGGTACATCAGCCACGTGTTCCTATGGAAAACTCTCCATGGTACATCAGCCACGTGTTCCTATGGAAAACTATCCATGGTACATCAGCCACGTGTTCCCACGGCGCTTGAAGCCGGAAGTATTTGAATTTGAAGCGTGCCATATTGCTGAATGGAACCCAAAAAATAATTAAAATAAAACCGCTAAGGATCATGGTGAAAGTTGCCGTAACTAGCAATGCATCATGGTCGATGTAGTCGTTTTTATGCTGCGTGAGAGAGTCGACCAGGAGCCTCCGAGTAGCCTGGCGGCCCGTGACTGTTCTGCGTCAGAACGTGGTCCGATGTGACGACAAATGTAGTCAGAACGGATCGCTATTTAGTTAAATATCTCGATTTGTAGCAAACTTTTAAATAATTCACAGTGGGGATCAACCTTGATCATAATAAACACATTTTAGAGCCCAAAACAGCCATCTAAAAATATTTGGTTTGGCCGTCCTGGCGATGGTAAATTACATATGATTTCTAGGGGAAACCAGGGCTCTTGGTAACGCTAGGTTGCTACGCAGTAGCCGACCAGCACAGCTGGTGACGTCCCGCTCCAGACTGGACACATATAAAGCAGTGTTTCTCATCATGCAGCACAGCAACACAACATACAGTAAGGGTTAAGATACAGGAGGGCCAGAGCATCAGAGATCTGGCAGTATGGCATCTAGAGGGCCAGAGCATCAGAGATCTGGCAGTATGGCATCTAGAGGGCCAGGGTATCAGAGATCTGGCAGTATGGCATCTAGTGGGCCAGAGCATCAGAGATCTGGCAGCAAGGCATCTAGAGGGCCAGAGTATCAGAGATTGGGCAGCAAGGCATCTAGAGTATCAGATATTGGGCAGC
>NC_138292.1:4397500-4432500 GCF_965601325.2 Salmo salar
CTAGGCCCATGTCCTTGAGATATGTCTTGAGGATGCAGTACAGCGGTGTAATCTAGGCCCATGTCCTTGAGATATGTCCTTGAGGATGCAGTACATCGGTGTAATCTAGGCCCATGTCCTTGAGATATGTCTTGAGGATGCAGTACAGCGGTGTAATCTAGACCCATGTCCTTGAGATATGTCCTTGAGGATGCAGTACAGCGGTGTAATCTAGGCCCATGTCCTTGAGATATGTCCTTGAGGATGCAGTACAGCGGTGTAATCTAGGCCCATGTCCTTGAGATATGTCTTGAGGATGCAGTACAGCGGTGTAATCTAGGCCCATGTCCTTGAGATATGGATGGAGTACGAGCGGCTGTAACTTCATTCAGAATCTACCACAAACGGAACGTTGAGCCGTTCTGAGACCTGTCCTATGAACATCAGAAGACTGGACAATAAAATACTTTTAAAGATGATTGATATAAGAAACATAAACAATATGTTATTACAAGATAACTTGAGGGAGGATTTCTGCTGGCACTTTGAGTCCTATTTCCCTGTCGAGAACATATCCACTGATGGGCTTCTGAGTGGCGCAGCGGTCTAAGGCACTGCATCTCAGCGGTAGAGGCTTCACTACAGACACCCTGGTTCGATTCCAGGCTGTATCACAACCGGCCGTGTTTGGGAGTCCCATAGGGTGCAATTGGCCCAATGTCGTCCTGGTTTGGCCGTCATTGTAAATAAGAATTTGCTCTTAACTGACTTGCCTGGTTAAATAAATAAATAAAACGTAATCACTGAGGACTCGTCGGCTGAGAACAACATTTCAGGAGTTTAAATCTGGCTTTGGATTGGACGCTGGCCAACAGCTATGGGATGGGGACTCCTGGCAACCCTTAACATAAGCTAGTACTAATTAACATGTCACATCATTGTGATTAGGGCAACAACAACAGATCAAATCACAGCTTCTGCTACAAAACAACACGACTACAACCCCCCCCCCCCCCCCCACCCAACAGACACCCCAGTCAGACTCCTTCAGGTTTGTTCATGTGGAGCTGCTGTTGTTGTTTTCTAGCTAAAGGCGTCGCGGCTCATTTGGTCGAACGCCTCTGTAATAACGTACAGAGCAGACCGGGAGACGGGGTCGAGGGGTCGTTCATATATATTTGGGAAGAGCGTTTAGACATCATAGTTAACGGAACAGACGAGACCAGAGTTCTATCTCAAAGCGTGACCAAAACATGAGGAAGAAATGTCTCTTTTTAGTTGTTTTTTAAAATGTATTTTTATAGAATAGTTGAAATTTACCAGACGACTGTGACTGATGGCACTCTGAGCTGAACTGGCCGACCCTTGACCTCCCCTCTGCCTCTTTCCCTCTCAGTTCAACAACAGGCTCCCCAGATCAGCAGCACACAGCCTGTCAATGTCCCTGTGTATGTCTATGCAGCACACAGCCTGTCAATGTCCCTGTGTATGTCTATGCAGCACACAGCCTGTCAATGTCCCTGTGTATGTCTATGCAGCACACAGCCTGTCAATGTCCCTGTGTATGTCTATGCAGCACACAGCCTGTCAATGTCCCTGTGTATGTCTATGCAGCACACAGTCCATCAATGTCCCTGTGTATGTCTATGCAGCACACAGTCCATCAA
This sequence comes from Salmo salar, assembly GCF_965601325.2. Classification (NCBI taxonomy): domain Eukaryota; kingdom Metazoa; phylum Chordata; class Actinopteri; order Salmoniformes; family Salmonidae; genus Salmo; species Salmo salar. The sequence continues at coordinate 4,399,147 of NC_138292.1, forward strand.
TGTCCCTGTGTATGTCTATGCAGCACACAGCCTGTCAATGTCCCTGTGTATGTCTATGCAGCACACAGCCTGTCAATGTCCCTGTGTATGTCTATGCAGCACACAGTCCGTCAATGTCCCTGTGTATGTCTATGCAGCACACAGTCCGTCAATGTCCCTGTGTATGTCTATGCAGCACACAGTCCATCAATGTCCCTGTGTATGTCTATGCAGCACACAGTCCGTCAATGTCCCTGTGTATGTCTATGCAGCACACAGTCCATCAATGTCCCTGTGTATGTCTACGCAGCACACAGCCTGTCAATGTCCCTGTGTATGTCTATGCAGCACACAGTCCATCAATGTCCCTGTGTATGTCTATGCAGCACACAGTCCATCAATGTCCCTGTGTATGTCTATGCAGCACACAGTCCGTCAATGTCCCTGTGTATGTCTATGCAGCACACAGTCCGTCAATGTCCCTGTGTATGTCTATGCAGCACACAGTCCATCAATGTCCCTGTGTATGTCTATGCAGCACACAGTCCGTCAATGTCCCTGTGTATGTCTATGCAGCACACAGCCTGTCAATGTCCCTGTGTATGTCTATGCAGCACACAGCCTGTCAATGTCCCTGTGTATGTCTATGCAGCACACAGTCCGTCAATGTCCCTGTGTATGTCTATGCAGCACACAGCCTGTCAATGTCCCTGTGTATGTCTATGCAGCACACAGCCTGTCAATGTCCCTGTGTATGTCTATGCAGCACACAGCCTGTCAATGTCCCTGTGTATGTCTATGCAGCACACAGCCTGTCAATGTCCCTGTGTATGTCTATGCAGCACACAGTCCGTCAATGTCCCTGTGTATGTCTATGCAGCACACAGTCCATCAATGTCCCTGTGTATGTCTATGCAGCACACAGTCCATCAATGTCCCTGTCCCCCAGTCGTGTCGTGAGAAGGGCCACGTGTCCGTCATGCTCTTGTGGTTTTGGAAAGGAAAAGTTCATGAAGCATTTCCCTACTGGCGACATGTTACTCTGACCTTTGCTTTAAAAGCAGTAGCTGGCTCAGGTTCTCAGGAAAAATCCTCCATCCTTCTTTCAGCGCTACGTAAAACAACTCGCATGCAAAGCTACTCCATCCCTCCCCTTCCTCGGTTCAGAGGTCAAATAATACACCTGACACTATCACTGATCTAGAAATAATGAATGAACGAAGAAGTGGGAGAGATTTAGAGAAGAAGAACAACACCGTGAGGGCTAACTGGACTGTCCAGTGTCGTGGGATGGATGTTGTAGAATGAAAACTCCTCAGTGTGATGGTGTAGATCAGAACAGGAAGGAGAGAGGAGAACGGAGGACTCTTCCACTGTTATCCATCACTACTGCAGGGCATACAGAGTTCCAGCAGGACAGAGAGACAAAACAACATGTTTCATCCACCAACATGTACTGCAAAGGGAGAAGACTGTGGTTGGGACCCTCACAGAAAGTCTAGGGGAAGACTGTAGTTGGGACCCTCACAGAAAGTCTAGGGGAAGACTGTGGTTGGGACCCTTCCAGAAAGTCTAGGGGAAGACTGTGGTTGGGACCCTTCCAGAAAGTCTAGGGGAAGACTGTAGTTGGGACCCTTCCAGAAAGTCTAGGGGAAGACTGTGGTTGGGACCCTTCCAGAAAGTCTAGGAGAAGACTGTGGTTGGGACCCTTCCAGAAAGTCTAGGGGAAGACTGTGGTTGGGACCCTTCCAGAAAGTCTAGGGGAAGACTGTAGTTGGGACCCTTCCAGAAAGTCTAGGGGAAGACTGTGGTTGGGACCCTTCCAGAAAGTCTAGGGGAAGACTGTGGTTGGAACCCTTCTAGAAAGTCTAGGGGAAGACTGTGGTTGGAACCCTTCCAGAAAGTCTAGGGGAAGACTGTGGTTGGGACCCTTCCAGAAAGTCTAGGGGAAGACTGGTTGGGACCCTCACAGAAAGTCTAGGGGAAGACTGGTTGGGACCCTCACAGAAAGTCTAGGGGAAGACTGTGGTTGGGACCCTCACAGAAAGTCTAGGGGAAGACTGTGGTTGGGACCCTCACAGAAAGTCTAGGGGAAGACTGTGGTTGGGACCCTAACAGAAAGTCTAGGGGAAGACTGTGGTTGGGACCCTTCCAGAAAGTCTAGGGGAAGACTGGTTGGGACCCTAACAGAAAGTCTAGGGGAAGACTGTGGTTGGGACCCTCACAGAAAGTCTAGGGGAAGACTGGTTGGGACCCTCACAGAAAGTCTAGAGGAAGACTGTGGTTGTCCAGTCAGCATCTCAGGGTTCAGCAGCCCCTCACATCTCTGGACATGGTTGATTTTTGTATTATTTTATTCAAAACGTCAGACGGTCTGGCAAGAAGCCAGAGGCTCTTCTCTCTGTGTGTCAGCCCTGTATGTTATCATACAGCTACAGTCTGAGACTCCCCGTTAAAACACACACACACACACACACACACACACACACACACACACACACACACTCCACCCAGGACAGACGCAGACACTCAACCCTGAAGAGACAGATAGACAGACTGACAGAGACAGACAGACACTCCACCCTGGACGGACAGATAGACAGACTCAGGGTCACCCACCATTCATTCCTCAGCTCTCAGACAGACACTTAGACACTGGTCTAAGGTCAGAGGTCAAGACTCTGAGGGAAAAACACAGGAGGGAGGAAGGGTTCCATAAGCTGGGCTTGAGGACAGAGAGAGAGTAGAGAGAAAGAGAGAGTAGAGAGAGAGAAGAGAGTAGAGAGTAGATAGAGAGAAGAGAGTAGAGAGTAGAGAGAGGAGTAGAGACAGGAGTAGAGAGTAGAGAGAAGAGAGTAGAGAGAGAGAAGAGAGTAGAGAGTAGAGAGAGAGAAGAGAGTAGAGAGTAGAGAGAGGAGTAGAGAGAGGAGTAGAGAGAAGAGAGTAGAGAGAGGAGTAGAGAGAGGAGTAGAGAGAAGAGAGAGGAGAGTAGAGACAGGAGTAGAGAGAAGAGAGAGAAGAGAGAGGAGAGTAGAGACAGGAGTAGAGAGAAGAGAGTGGAGAGAGGAGTAGAGAGAGGAGTAGAGAGAAGAGAGAGGAGAGAGAAGAGAGTAGAGAGAAGAGAGAGGAGAGGGAGAGAGAATTAGCCTTAGAGATGGTGATAAATGGGAACTGAATGACTGATAGTGTGGGCCTGGAGAGAGAGAGAGAGAGAAAGAGAAAGAGAGAGAAAGAGAGAGAAAGAGAGAGAAAGAGACAGAGACAGAGACAGAGACAGAGACAGAGAGAGAGAGAGAGAGAGAGAGAGAGAGAGAGAGAGAGAGAGAGAGAGAGAGAGAGAGAGAGAGAGAGAGAGACAGACAGACAGACAGACAGACAGACAGACAGACAGACAGACAGACAGACAGACAGACAGACAGACAGACAGACAGACAGACAGACAGACAGACAGACAGACAGACAGACAGACAGACAGACAGACAGACAGACAGACAGACAGACAGACAGACAGACAGACAGACAGACAGACAGACAGACAGACAGACAGACAGACAGACAGACAGACAGACAGACAGACAGACAGACAGACAGACAGACAGACAGACAGACAGACAGACAGACAGACAGACAGACAGACAGACAGACAGACAGACAGACAGACAGACAGACAGACAGACAGACAGACAGACAGACAGACAGACAGACAGACAGACAGACAGACAGACAGACAGAGAGGAGAGAGAGAGAGAGCAAAGCCCCCGGTGTCATTTCAGCCTCTTAACAAAGAGCGCTTCTATCTGACCAGACAGCAAATGTCACCAGTGATGTCACAGCTACCTCACTGGAAAATGAAAACAGTATCCTTCATCTTTCCTTCTCCTGACGAACAAGGAGGGGGAACGTGGGACTTTGGCTCCATGTACAAACAGCCCTGTAGAGAGGATTCTTAAAACACAACGAAGACACACACTTCCTTTAATGTAAATCAATACAGACGGTGGAGGTGAAAAACAACAGTCTAACAGGAAGCTGCTGCCCTGCAGACAGAGACAAGAGGCCAGACAGTCTAACAGGGGAAGCTGCTGCCCTGCAGACAGAGACAAGAGGCCAGACAGTCTAACAGGAAGCTGCTGCCCTACAGACAGAGACAAGAGGCCAGACAGTCTAACAGGGGAAGCTGCTGCCCTGCAGACAGAGACAAGAGGCCAGACAGTCTAACAGGAAGCTGCTGCCCTGCAGACAGAGACAAGAGGCCAGACAGTCTAACAGGGGAAGCTGCTGCCCTGCAGACAGAGACAAGAGGCCAGACAGTCTAACAGGGGAAGCTGCTGCCCTGCAGACAGAGACAAGAGGCCAGACAGTCTAACAGGGGAAGCTGCTGCCCTGCAGACAGAGACAAGAGGCCAGACAGTCTAACAGGGGAAGCTGCTGCCCTGCAGACAGAGACAAGAGGCCAGACAGTCTAACAGGGGAAGCTGCTGCCCTGCAGACAGAGACAAGAGGCCAGACAGTCTAACAGGGGAAGCTGCTGCCCTGCAGACAGAGACAAGAGGCCAGACAGTCTAACAGGGGAAGCTGCTGCCCTGCAGACAGAGACAAGAGGCCAGACAGTCTAACAGGGGAAGCTGCTGCCCTGCAGACAGAGACAAGAGGCCAGACAGTCTAACAGGAAGCTGCTGCCCTGCAGACAGAGACAAGAGGCCAGACAGTCTAACAGGAAGCTGCTGCCCTGCAGACAGAGACAAGAGGCCAGACAGTCTAACAGGGGAAGCTGCTGCCCTGCAGACAGAGACAAGAGGCCAGACAGTCTAACAGGAAGCTGCTGCCCTGCAGACAGAGACAAGAGGCCAGACAGTCTAACAGGAAGCTGCTGCCCTGCAGACAGAGACAAGAGGCCAGACAGTCTAACAGGGGAAGCTGCTGCCTGGCCTGCAGACAGAGACAAGAGGCCAGCCAGTCTAACAGGGGAAGCTGCTGCCTGGCCTGCAGACAGAGACAAGAGGCCAGCCAGTCTAACAGGGGAAGCTGCTGCCTGGCCTGCAGACAGAGACAAGAGGCCAGACAGTCTAACAGGGGAAGCTGCTGGCCTGCAGACAGAGACAAGAGGCCAGACAGTCTAACAGGGGAAGCTGCTGCCCTGCAGACAGAGACAAGAGGCCAGACAGTCTAACAGGGGAAGCTGCTGCCCTGCAGACAGAGACAAGAGGCCAGACAGTCTAACAGGGGAAGCTGCTGCCTGCAGACAGAGACAAGAGGCCAGCCAGTCTAACAGGGGAAGCTGCTGCCTGGCCTGCAGACAGAGACAAGAGGCCAGCCAGTCTAACAGGGGAAGCTGCTGCCCTGCAGACAGAGACAACAGGCCAGCCAGTCTAACAGGGGAAGCTGCTGCCCTGCAGACAGAGACAACAGGCCAGCCAGTCTAACAGGGGAAGCTGCCTGGCCTGCAGACAGAGACAAGAGGCCAGACAGTCTAACAGGAAGCTGCTGCCCTGCAGACAGAGACAAGAGGCCAGACAGTCTAACAGGGGAAGCTGCCTGGCCTGCAGACAGAGACAAGAGGCCAGACAGTCTAACAGGGGAAGCTGCTGCCCTGCAGACAGAGACAAGAGGCCAGACAGTCTAACAGGGGAAGCTGCTGCCCTGCAGACAGAGACAAGAGGCCAGACAGTCTAACAGGGGAAGCTGCTGCCCTGCAGACAGAGACAAGAGGCCAGCCAGTCTAACAGGGGAAGCTGCTGCCTGGCCTGCAGACAGAGACAAGAGGCCAGACAGTCTAACAGGGGAAGCTGCTGGCCTGCAGACAGAGACAAGAGGCCAGACAGTCTAACAGGGGAAGCTGCTGGCCTGCAGACAGAGACAAGAGGCCAGACAGTCTAACAGGAAGCTGCTGCCCTGCAGACAGAGACAAGAGGCCAGACAGTCTAACAGGGGAAGCTGCTGCCCTGCAGACAGAGACAAGAGGCCAGACAGTCTAACAGGGGAAGCTGCTGCCCTGCAGACAGAGACAAGAGGCCAGACAGTCTAACAGGGGAAGCTGCTGCCCTACAGACAGAGACAAGAGGCCAGCCAGTCTAACAGGGGAAGCTGCTGGCCTGCAGACAGAGACAAGAGGCCAGACAGTCTAACAGGGGAAGCTGCTGCCTGGCCTGCAGACAGAGACAAGAGGCCAGACAGTCTAACAGGAAGCTGCTGCCCTGCAGACAGAGACAAGAGGCCAGACAGTCTAACAGGGGAAGCTGCTGCCCTGCAGACAGAGACAAGAGGCCAGACAGTCTAACAGGGGAAGCTGCTGCCCTGCAGACAGAGACAAGAGGCCAGACAGTCTAACAGGGGAAGCTGCTGGCCTGCAGACAGAGACAAGAGGCCAGACAGTCTAACAGGAAGCTGCTGCCCTGCAGACAGAGACAAGAGGCCAGACAGTCTAACAGGGGAAGCTGCTGCCTGGCCTGCAGACAGAGACAAGAGGCCAGACAGTCTAACAGGGGAAGCTGCTGCCTGGCCTGCAGACAGAGACAAGAGGCCAGACAGTCTAACAGGGGAAGCTGCTGCCCTGCAGACAGAGACAAGAGGCCAGACAGTCTAACAGGAAGCTGCTGCCCTGCAGACAGAGACAAGAGGCCAGACAGTCTAAGTAACACAATGTCTGACAGTGATGTGGACTGATGGTTTATTTTTGTCAACGACTTCCATGTTTCATTTCAAGTTACAGCACCTGAATTATTGAAAAGGCACTTAAAGTCATGTTTGATCCGAGGACGTCAACGGGCCATTTCAGATGGAATATGAAGGTGACCTTAGCTGGCAGCGTAAACCCAACTGTGCTCTACTAAATGGACCTATTTTACCACAATAACAACAGCATCTGGGCTGTACTGACCAGAAAACACAACACTTTCCAAAATGATGACTCCTCTGTTCTCAGAACTTCTATTTATTCATTACATCGTTGTGCAGAGGGACTGACTGTACAGTAGAACAGCAGAGGGACTGACTGTACAGTAGAACAGCAGAGGGACTGACTGTAGAACATCAGAGGGACTGACTGTACAGTAGAACAGCAGAGTGACTGACAGTAGAACAGCTCAGGGACTGACTGTACAGTAGAACAGCAGAGGGACTGACTGTACAGTAGAACAGCAGAGGGACTGACTGTACAGTAGAACAGCAGAGGGACTGACTGTACAGTAGAACAGCAGAGTGACAGTAGACACCACACAGGGCTGAGACACAGTGGTATTACAGTGGGACAGTAGACACAACACAGGGCTGAGACACAGTGGTATTACAGTGGGGCAGTAGACACCACACAGGGCTGAGACACAGTGGTATTACAGTGGGACAGTAGACACCACACAGGGCTGAGACACAGTGGTATTACAGTGGGACAGTAGACATCACACAGGACTGAGACACAGTGGTATTACAGTGGGACAGTAGACATCACACAGGGCTGAGACACAGTGGTATTACAGTGGGACAGTAGACACCACACAGGGCTGAGACACAGTGGTATTACAGTGGGACAGTAGACACCACACAGGGCTGAGACACAGTGGTATTACAGTGGGACAGTAGACACCACACAGGGCTGAGACACAGTGGTATTACAGTGGGACAGTAGACACCACACAGGGCTGAGACACAGTGGTATTACAGTGGGACAGTAGACACCACACAGGGCTGAGACACAGTGGTATTACAGTGGGACAGTAGACACCACACAGGGCTGAGACACAGTGGTATTACAGTGGGACAGTAGACACCACACAGGGCTGAGACACAGTGGTATTACAGTGGGACAGTAGACACCACACAGGGCTGAGACACAGTGGTATTACAGTGGGACAGTAGACACCACACAGGGCTGAGACACAGTGGTATTACAGTGGGACAGTAGACACCACACAGGGCTGAGACACAGTGGTATTACAGTGGGACAGTAGACATCACACAGGGCTGAGACACAGTGGTATTACAGTGGGACAGTAGACACCACACAGGGCTGAGACAGTGGTATTACAGTGGGGCAGTAGACATCACACAGGGCTGAGACACAGTGGTATTACAGTGGGACAGTAGACATCACACAGGGCTGAGACACAGTGGTATTACAGTGGGACAGTAGACACCACACAGGGCTGAGACAGTGGTATTACAGTGGGGCAGTAGACATCACACAGGGCTGAGACACAGTGGTATTACAGTGGGACAGTAGACACCACACAGGGCTGAGACAGTGGTATTACAGTGGGACAGTAGACACCACACAGGGCTGAGACACAGTGGTATTACAGTGGGACAGTAGACACCACACAGGGCTGAGACACAGTGGTATTAAAGTGGGACAGTAGACACCACACAGGGCTGAGACACAGTGGTATTACAGTGGGACAGTAGACATCACACAGGGCTGAGACACAGTGGTATTACAGTGGGACAGTAGACACCACACAGGGCTGAGACACAGTGGTATTACAGTGGGACAGTAGACACCACACAGTGCTGAGACACAGTGGTATTACAGTGGGACAGTAGACACCACACAGGGCTGAGACACAGTGGTATTACAGTGGGACAGTAGACACCACACAGGGCTGAGACACAGTGGTATTACAGTGGGACAGTAGACACCACACAGGGCTGAGACACAGTGGTATTACAGTGGGACAGTAGACATCACACAGGGCTGAGACACAGTGGTATTACAGTGGGACAGTAGACATCACACAGGGCTGAGACACAGTGGTATTACAGTGGGACAGTAGACACCACACAGGGCTGAGACACAGTGGTATTACAGTGGGACAGTAGACATCACACAGGGCTGAGTCACAGTGGTATTACAGTGGGACAGTAGACACCACACAGGGCTGAGACACAGTGGTATTACAGTGGGACAGTAGACATCACACAGGGCTGAGACACAGTGGTATTACAGTGGGACAGTAGACACCACACAGGGCTGAGACACAGTGGTATTACAGTGGGACAGTAGACACCACACAGGGCTGAGACACAGTGGTATTACAGTGGGACAGTAGACACCACACAGGGCTGAGACACAGTGGTATTACAGTGGGACAGTAGACACCACAGAAGAGCTGAGACACAGTGGTATTACAGTGGGACAGTAGACACCACAGAAGAGCTGAGACACAGTGGTATTACAGTGGGACAGTAGACACCACACAGGGCTGAGACACAGTGGTATCAGTGGGACAGTAGACACCACACAGGGCTGAGACACAGTGGTATTACAGTGGGACAGTAGACACCACACAGGGCTGAGACACAGTGGTATTACAGTGGGACAGTAGACATCACACAGGGCTGAGACACAGTGGTATTACAGTGGGACAGTAGACACCACACAGGGCTGAGACACAGTGGTATTACAGTGGGGCAGTAGACATCACACAGGGCTGAGACACAGTGGTATTACAGTGGGACAGTAGACACCACACAGGGCTGAGACACAGTGGTATTACAGTGGGACAGTAGACATCACACAGGGCTGAGACACAGTGGTATTACAGTGGAACAGTAGACACCACACAGGGCTGAGACACAGTGGTATTACAGTGGGACAGTAGACACTACACAGGGCTGAGACACAGTGGTATTACAGTGGGACAGTAGACATCACACAGGGCTGAGACACAGTGGTATTACAGTGGGACAGTAGACACCACACAGGGCTGAGACACAGTGGTATTACAGTGGGACAGTAGACACCACACAGGGCTGAGACACAGTGGTATTACAGTGGGACAGTAGACACCACACAGGGCTGAGACATAGTGGTATTACAGTGGGACAGTAGACATCACACAGGGCTGAGACACAGTGGTATTACAGTGGGACAGTAGACACCACACAGGGCTGAGACACAGTGGTATTACAGTGGGACAGTAGACACCACACAGGGCTGAGACACAGTGGTATTACAGTGGGACAGTAGACACCACACAGGGCTGAGACACAGTGGTATTACAGTGGGACAGTAGACACCACACAGGGCTGAGACACAGTGGTATTACAGTGGGACAGTAGACACCACACAGGGCTGAGACACAGTGGTATTACAGTGGGACAGTAGACACCACACAGGGCTGAGACACAGTGGTATTACAGTGGGACAGTAGACACCACACAGGGCTGAGACACAGTGGTATTACAGTGGGACAGTAGACATCACACAGGGCTGAGACACAGTGGTATTACAGTGGGACAGTAGACATCACACAGGGCTGAGACACAGTGGTATTACAGTGGGACAGTAGACACCACACAGGGCTGAGACACAGTGGTATTACAGTGGGACAGTAGACACCACACAGGGCTGAGACACAGTGGTATTACAGTGTGACAGTAGACACCACACAGGGCTGAGACACAGTGGTATTACAGTGGGACAGTAGACATCACACAGGGCTGAGACACAGTGGTATTACAGTGGGACAGTAGACACCACACAGGGCTGAGACACAGTGGTATTACAGTGGGACAGTAGACACCACAGAAGAGCTGAGACACAGTGGTATTACAGTGGGACAGTAGACACCACAGAAGAGCTGAGACACAGTGGTATTACAGTGGGACAGTAGACACCACACAGGGCTGAGACACAGTGGTATTACAGTGGGACAGTAGACACCACACAGGGCTGAGACACAGTGGTATTACAGTGGGACAGTAGACACCACACAGGGCTGAGACACAGTGGTATTACAGTGGGGCAGTAGACATCACACAGGGCTGAGACACAGTGGTATTACAGTGGGACAGTAGACACCACACAGGGCTGAGACACAGTGGTATTACAGTGGGACAGTAGACACCACACAGGGCTGAGTCACAGTGGTATTACAGTGGGACAGTAGACACCACACAGGGCTGAGACACAGTGGTATTACAGTGGGACAGTAGACACCACACAGGGCTGAGACAGTGGTATTACAGTGGGACAGTAGACATCACACAGGGCTGAGACACAGTGGTATTACAGTGGGACAGTAGACATCACACAGGGCAGAGACACAGTGGTATTACAGTGGGACAGTAGACACCACACAGGGCTGAGACACAGTGGTATTACAGTGGGACAGTAGACATCACACAAGGCTGAGACACAGTGGTATTACAGTGGGACAGTAGACATCACACAGGGCTGAGACACAGTGGTATTACAGTGGGACAGTAGACATCACACAGGGCTGAGACATAGTGGTATTACAGTGGGACAGTAGACATCACACAGGGCTGAGACACAGTGGTATTACAGTGGGACAGTAGACACCACACAGGGCTGAGACACAGTGGTATTACAGTGGGACAGTAGACATCACACAGGGCTGAGACACAGTGGTATTACAGTGGTTCTGTGAGGAGCACCCTGCTTGTGGACCACCGGACTGGGAAAATAAATGTGAGGTGCCTGGAGTGAGACAGGCCATCTGGAGTTACGACTGTTATCTGGCTGTCAGTCTGATGATTGGACGGGACAGGTGTTAATCTGGCTGTCAGTCTGATGATTGGACGGGAGAGGAGATTATCTGACTGTCAGTCTGATGATTGGACGGGACAGGTGAGTATCTGGCAGTCAGCCTGATGATTGGACGGGACAGGTGAAATCTGGCTGTCAGTCTGATGATTGGACGGGACAGGTGATAATCTGGCTGTCAGTCTGATGATTGGACGGGACAGGTGTAATCTGGCTGTCAGTCTGATGATTGGACGGGACAGGTGGTAATCTGGCTGTCAGTCTGATGATTGGACGGGACAGTTGATAATCTGGCTGTCAGCCTGATGATTGGACGGGACAGGTATTAATCTGGCTGTCAGTCTGATGATTGGACGGGACAGGTGATAATCTGGCTGTCAGTCTGATGATTGGACGGGACAGTTGATAATCTGGCTGTCAGTCTGATGATTGGACGGGACAGGTGGTAATCTGGCTGTCAGTCTGATGATTGGACGGGACAGGCTGACCGATCACAACACACGGACAGGGCCGGACTAGTCCCCTTGACTGACCAATAGGATTTCTCCACTAAGATGTGTGTCAGTCTGATGAGGTTGATCTCTCACTGGGCGGGGATGGCTGAACAGCTGGCCAATGGCATGGGGGATATGAGTAGCCAGATAACCAATGGCAAGAGGGATGGGAGGAGTTGCCAGGGTGACTGAAGGTGCCAATGTGAAACTGAGGTGCCAGGTAAAACTGAGGTGCCAGGTTAAACTGAGGTGCCAGGGTGAATGAGGTGTCAGGGTGACTGAGGTGCCAGGGTGAAACTGAGGTGCCAGGGTGAATGAGGTGTCAGGGTGACTGAGGTGCCAGTGTGACTGAAGGTGCCAGGGTGACTGAGGTGCCAGGGTGAAACTGAGGTGCCAGGGTGAAACTGAGGTGCCAGGGTGAAACTGAGGTGCCAGGGTGAAACTGAGGTGCCAGGGTGACTGAGGTGCCAGGGTGAAACTGAGGTGCCAGGGTGAAACTGAGGTGCCAGGGTGACTGAGGTGCCAGGGTGAAACTGAGGTGCCAGGGTGACTGAGGTGCCAGGGTGACTGAGGTGCCAGGGTGACTGAGGTGCCAGGGTGACTGAGGTGCCAGGGTGACTGAGGTGCCAGGGTGACTGAGGCGCCAGGGTGACTGAGGTGTCTATCAGATTATCATTCTGATGTGATGATATTGTAGGATTTTAGGACAAATCTGACTAAATCTGATTCATGTGCTGGCGGTTTGTAATGACGTTAAAGTGAATAAATATAAAGTTAGTTTGGACGGTTCTGGGTGCATTATTTTATTGTTAACAGGAAGTGTGAAAGAGGACCTCTTCAATAACTGATGCAATAGGAGGGTTACACACAAATCTACAAAGTCCCATACCCCAAAAACCCAACAAAATGAAATGGAAGAGATGTTATTTTATTAATCCCACCAAATCCAACCAGGATAAACAACTTGATCAGCTTCCCTTGGCCCCCCCCCGCCCCCCCCGGTGATTGTCCATAACACAGTTAGGTACTGAGCTAATGACCCCGCTGCCATCTGGGGACAACAGTCACTGTCCTGGGGGGGGGGGGAGATTAGACTCCCATCCTCAGAGTTGCTGACTCCCCCCAGCCTGAGGGGACAACAGTCACTGTCCTGGGGGGGATTAGACTCCCCTCCTCAGGGTTGCTGACTCCCCCCAGCCTGAGGGGACAACAGTCACTATCCTGGGGGGAGATTAGACTCCCCTCCTCAGGGTTGCTGACTCCCCCCAGCCTGAGGGGACAACAGTCACTATCCTGGGGGGAGATTAGACTCCCCTCCTCAGGGTTGCTGACTCCCCCCAGCCTGAGGGAACAACAGTCACTGTCCTGGGGGGGGATTAGACTCCCCTCCTCAGGGTTGCTGACTCCCCCCAGCCTGAGGGGACAACAGAACCTGAGAAGCCACACAGGGGGTGTCAAGTTAACGTTTAGTTTTCTTATTTTGACCTTGGTGCCATTTTACTGGGGCACCTGTTTACGAGGCTCAGTAGAAAGTAGGAGTGAAACGGTTCACCAAACCAACGGTTCACCAAACCAACGGTTCACCAAACCAACGTTTCGGTGCGCATGGCAGGTTTTTGGGATCAGGTTTCAGTTTGTACAGGAAATGAAACGTCAACAGTAACTGTAGCTAATTTATGTATATTTAAGAAAATCCTATGTGTTGTTTTCCCTGATTCCAGATACGATCATGAGTCATATAATGCCGGATGAGAACACAATCAGGAATAACATTCTCTATTTCCTTAAATATAAAAAACGATTAATCGTCAACACTCAAATAAAGTGCAATATGCGTGTGAAATCAGAAAGTAAACATGGCTTGTCATTTCCTACTCCGGAGTAATGTGATAGGCTGGTACTGTTCAGTAGCTCTCTGTAGCCCTGGAGATCCATCCATCCATAAGCACAACCCAGGGTGCATTGGGCCAAATCACTGAAAACTTAGGCTTTAGCTTGTTTATATAGAGCGGGTACTACCTGTCCGCAGAAATGGGTGAGAGGACAAAGTTAATAACGTGGCTCGAGCACTTTCACCAGGTGCTGAAACACTGTATTCTACTCAACCACCGAGAAAGGGCAGATATCCTCAGCTATAAAATGTACCTATTGCTCTCGTAATGTCTCTGTCCCGGTCAGAATCAGCTGCGAAGGGCTGCTTGAATGCAGAGTGGAGGAGAAGTCAGGTTTTTTTTGCGTTTCTGTCTTTCTCCGGTGGGAATACTGGGGGATGTCAGTGTAAATGTGTCAACATGTTTGAGGTGTTGTCTGCTGCATAAACTATTCTGCTTGAGTAGTGGAGACATAATCTCTCTGTCCATCACCGCTGTAATCTACTGAGAAGACAAAACGTTCCCAAACTGGAGATTTATTCCAGGTTTATCAACCTCACCGCTGGTCCTCCTACAGAACTAGTTTCCAGGTTTATCAACCCCAGCGCTGGTCCTCCTACAGAACTAGTTTCCAGGTTTATCAACCCCACCGCTGGTCCTCCTACAGAACTAGTTTCCAGGTTTATCAACCCCACCGCTGGTCCTCCTACAGAACTAGTTTCCAGGTTTATCAACCCCACCGCTGGTCCTCCTACAGAACTAGTTTCCAGGTTTATCAACCCCACCGCTGGTCCTCCTACAGAACTAGTTTCCAGGTTTATCAACCCCACCGCTGGTCCTCCTACAGAACTAGTTTCCAGGTTTATCAACCCCACCGCTGGTCCTCCTACAGAACTACTTTCCAGGTTTATCAACCCCACCGCTGGTCCTCCTACAGAACTAGTTTCCAGGTTTATCAACCCCACCGCTGGTCCTCCTACAGAACTAGTTTCCAGGTGCGTCTCACAACAAGAACAGTTTGAAATGCGGCGGTTAAGATTTGAATTTGGATTCCTACCTGCTGTAGTTGTTTTAAGGGAAAAGCCTGAAATGTTTTTTTTTCAGCTCAGCTTTACATAACAGGCATACAACACAGGGTAGACATAGCCTATAGGGCTCGTGTTTGATGTACTCATTCAGGTTCACAGTGCGAACTGAACCGAGGTACCAGTACCAGTACACCCCTAGTAGAAAGAGTGAGAGAGAGAGAGGGGAGAGAGAGAAGGAGACGAGATCGGGTGAGACAACAGGATCTGTGTTTGTGTGTTGTGTCTAGCTCTGGTGTCACAAATCATACCTCACAGCCAAGTGGAAAAAGGTCAAATTTCACAGCTAGAGTCGAAAGCTCAACAACGGGTTGGATACAGGGGTCAAAAGGTCACCGCTGTTCTACGACCGCCTCTGCGGCTGAGTCTCAGCCTGAGTGGCAGATCAATTTGCTGGGAGCCAAACATCACAGTGTATTAGAGCTGCCTGTGTTACACTGTTAGTGGAGGATGAAGACAGCCAGGCCAGGCACTGGAGAAGCTTTACCCCAGAAATGATCACCACTCTGGGATAGAACATCTGTGAAGGCAGGGAGGATACAGTCAGTGGGATATTATTATTGAAGCAGGGAGGATACAGTCAGTGGGATATTATTATTGAAGGAGGGAGGATACAGTCAGTGGGATATTATTATTGAAGCAGGGAGGATACAGTCAGTGGGATATTATTATTGAAGCAGGGAGGATACAGTCAGTAGGATATTATTATTGAAGCAGGGAGGATACAGTCAGTGGGATATTATTATTGAAGCAGGGAGGATACAGTCAGTGGGATATTATTACTGAAGCAGGGAGGAT
Organism: Salmo salar; assembly: GCF_965601325.2. Taxonomy (NCBI): domain Eukaryota; kingdom Metazoa; phylum Chordata; class Actinopteri; order Salmoniformes; family Salmonidae; genus Salmo; species Salmo salar. Next base: position 4,414,877 of record NC_138292.1, read on the forward strand.
ACAGTCAGTGGGATATTATTATTGAAGCAGGGAGGATACAGTCAGTGGGATATTATTATTGAAGCAGGGAGGATACAGTCAGTGGGATATTATTATTGAAGGCAGGGAGGATACAGTCAGTGGGATATTATTATTGAATGCAGGGAGGATATATTGAAGGAGGACAGGGTATGGCACTGAGACAAACTGGACTCATCTCGTCAGTGTTTGGGGGCGTGTGAAGGAAAAATGACACTTAATGACAATCGTGTTCGACACCTGTACTGTTGTGCTTTAAAGCTATGGCAGTACGAAGCGTGGCAGAATGAAGCATGGCAGTATGAAACGTGGCAGTATGAAACGTGGCAGTACGAAGCGTGGCAGTATGAAGCGTGGCAGAATGAAGCGTGGCAGTATGAAACGTGGCAGTATGAAACGTGGCAGTATGAAACGTGGCAGTATGAAACGTGGCAGTACGAAACGTGGCAGTATGAAACGTGGCAGTACGAAACGTGGCAGTATGAAACGTGGCATGTCTACAATACAGGGGGACATCATGTCCACAATACAGGGGGACGTCATGTCTACAATACAGGGGGACATTCAGTCTACAATACAGGGGAACATCATGTCTACAATACAGGGGGACGTCATGTCTACAATACAGGGGGACATCATGTCTACAATACAGGGGGACATCATGTCTACAATACAGGGGGACATCATGTCTACAATACAGGGAGACATCATGTCTACAATAGAGGGGGACATCATGTCCACAATACAGGGGGACGTCATGTCTATAATACAGGGGGACATCATGTCCACAATACAGGGGGACATCATGTCTACAATACAGGGGGACATCATGTCTACAATACAGGGGGACATCATGTCTACAATACAGGGGGACATCATGTCTACAATACAGGGGGACATCATGTCTACAATACAGGGGGACGTCTCATCATGTCTACAATACAGGGGGACATCATGTCTACAATACAGGGGGACGTCATGTCTACAATACAGGGGGACGTCATGTCCACAATACAGGGGGACGTCATGTCTACAATACAGGGGGACATTCAGTCTACAATACAGGGGAACATCATGTCTACAATACAGGGGGACGTCATGTCTACAATACAGGGGGACATCATGTCTACAATACAGGGGGACATCATGTCTACAATACAGGGGGACATCATGTCTACAATACAGGGGGACGTCATGTCTACAATACAGGAGGACATCATGTCCACAATACAGGGGGACATCATGTCTACAATACAGGAGGACGTCATGTCTACAATACAGGGGGACGTCATGTCTACAATACAGGGGGACATCATGTCTACAATACAGGGGGACGTCATGTCTACAATACAGGGGGACATCATGTCTACAATACAGGGGGACGTCATGTCTACAATACAGGGGGACGTCATGTCTACAATACAGGGGGACGTGCTGTGTACACAAATCAAATTCCCTATTCAGTTTAAAATCCCTCTGGTATGAAACAACACTGTTCATATCTAAATACATGATTTAATGTGTTTCTCCTAAAACAAATGATTAGATATAAACTGTGTCTTGTTCTGCCAATTAATTTCATCTCGTCTGTTAATAATGTCTTTGGATACGTCCCATATGGCACCATATCCCCAAAGGGCCCTGGTCAACAGTAGTCCACTACATAGGGAATAGGCTGTCATTTAGTCCACAACATAGGGAATAGGGTGCCATTTAGTCCACTTCAAAGGGAATAGGGTGCCATTTAGTCCACTGCATAGGGAATAGGGTGCCATTTAGTCCACCAAATAGGGAACAGGGTGCCATTTAGTCCACTACATAGGGAATAGGGTGCCATTTAGTCCACTAAATAGGCAATAGAGTGACATTTAGTCCACTACATAGGGAATAGGGTGTCATTTAGTCCACTACATAGGGAATAGGGTGTCATTTAGTCCAATACATAGGGAATAGGCTGTCATTTAGTCCACTACATAGAGAATAGGGTGCCATTTGGGACAAAGCAGGGCCATACTAAGACCATACTAGGAGCATTAAAGACAGCACTTCGTTCAGCGGTTGATCAGTACAAGTATAAATCAAAGATTATTGAGGTAAATCCCAGACATTTGACCCAAATCTGGAACCCCCCCCCCCCCAAAAATAAACATTGTGGGATTAATGATGTGAATAAATACCAGTGTGTGATGGCCCTAGAAAATCTATGTTGCTTTTCATATTCTAATCTGTAGCCCTACAGGTTTCATTACTTTATGTCTAAATGAAAATCAGATCGCCCAACAGAAGAATGGGATTCAGTCAAAAACCGTCCCCTTATCAGCAGTTAAATCCATGTTTTACCTCTGAGTCTGCAGATAATGTTCCACTATGGGAATACGTGTTCCTAACACACACACACACACACACACACACACTAACCTAATGTAGCAGGCGTAAAATAAATGCCTGAAACTAGATCCCCCTACATACTGGTCTGAAACTAGATCCCCCTACATACTGGTCTGAAACTAGATCCCCCTACATACTGGTCTGAAACTAGATCCCCTACATACTGGTCTGAAACTAGATCCCCCTACATACTGGTCTGAAACTAGATCCCCTACATACTGGTCTGAAACTAGATCCCCCTACATACTGGTATGAAACTAGATCCCCCCTACATACTGGTCTGAAACTAGATCCCCTACATACTGGTCTGAAACTAGATCCCCCTACATACTGGTCTGAAACTAGATCCCCTACATACTGGTCTGAAACTAGATCCCCTACATACTGGTCTGAAACTAGATCCCCCTACATACTGGTCTGAAACTAGATCCCCTACATACTGGTCTGAAACTAGATCCCCTACATACTGGTCTGAAACTAGATCCCCCTACATACTGGTGACTGACCCCCACATACTGGTATGAAACTAGATCCCCCCTACATACTGGTCTGAAACTAGATCCCCTACATACTGGTCTGAAACTAGATCCCCCTACATACTGGTCTGAAACTAGATCCCCTACATACTGGTCTGAAACTAGATCCCCTACATACTGGTCTGAAACTAGATCCCCCTACATACTGGTCTGAAACTAGATCCCCTACATACTGGTCTGAAACTAGATCCCCCTACATACTGGTCTGAAACTAGATCCCCCTACATACTGTCCTGAAACTAGATCCCCCTACATACTGGCCTGAAACTAGATCCCCCTACATACTGGTCTGAAACTAGATCCCCTACATACTGGTCTGAAACTAGATCCCCCTACATACTGGTCTGAAACTAGATCCCCCTACATACTGGTCTGAAACAAGATCCCCTACATACTGGTCTGAAACTAGATCCCCCTACATACTGGTCTGAAACTAGATCCCCTACATACTGGTCTGAAACTAGATCCCCTACATACTGGTCTGAAACTAGATCCCCCTACATACTGGTCTGAAACTAGATCCCCCTACATACTGGTCTGAAACTAGATCCCCCTATATACTGGTCTGAAACTAGATCCCCCTACATACTGGTCTGAAACTAGATCCCCCTACATACTGGTCTGAAACTAGATCCCCCTACATACTGGCCTGAAACTAGATCCCCCTACATACTGGTCTGAAACTAGATCCCCTACATACTGGTCTGAAACTAGATCCCCCTACATACTGGTCTGAAACTAGATCCCCCTACATACTGGTCTGAAACAAGATCCCCTACATACTGGTCTGAAACTAGATCCCCCTACATACTGGTCTGAAACTAGATCCCCTACATACTGGTCTGAAACTAGATCCCCTACATACTGGTCTGAAACTAGATCCCCCTACATACTGGTCTGAAACTAGATCCCCCTACATACTGGTCTGAAACTAGATCCCCCTATATACTGGTCTGAAACTAGATCCCCCTACATACTGGTCTGAAACTAGATCCCCCTACATACTGGTCTGAAACTAGATTCCCTACATACTGGTCTGAAACTAGATCCCCCTACATACTGGTCTGAAACTAGATCGCCCTACATACTGGTCTGAAACTAGATCCCCCTACATACTGTTCTGAAACTAGATCCCCTATATACTGGTCTGAAACTAGATCCCCTACATACTGGCCTGAAACTAGATCCCCCTACATACTGGTCTGAAACAAGATCCCCTACATACTGGTCTGAAACTAGATCCCCCTACATACTGGTCTGAAACTAGATCCCCCTACATACTGGTCTGAAACAAGATCCCCTACATACTGGTCTGAAACTAGATCCCCCTACATACTGGTCTGAAACTAGATCCCCCTACATACTGGCCTGAAACTAGATCCCCCTACATACTGGCCTGAAACTAGATCCCCCTACATACTGGCCTGAAACTAGATCCCCCTACATACTGGCCTGAAACTAGATCCCCCTACATACTGGTCTGAAACTAGATCCCCCTACATACTGGTCTGAAACTAGATCCCCCTACATACTGGTCTGAAACTAGATCCCCTACATACTGGTCTGAAACTAGATCCCCCTACATACTGGTCTGGAACTAGATCCCTCTACATACTGGTCTGAAACTAGATCCCCCTACATACTGGCCTGAAACTAGATCCCCCTACATACTGGCCTGAAACTAGATCCCCCTACATACTGGCCTGAAACTAGATCCCCCTACATACTGGCCTGAAACTAGATCCCCCTACATACTGGTCTGAAACTAGATCCCCCTACATACTGGTCTGAAACTAGATCCCCCCTACATACTGGTCTGAAACTAGATCCCCTATATACTGGTCTGAAACTAGATCCCCTACATACTGGTCTGAAACTAGATCCCCTACGTACTGGTCTGAAACTAGATCCCCCTACATACTGGTCTGAAACTAGATCCCCCTACATACTGGTCTGAAACTAGATCCCCCTACATACTGGTCTGAAACTAGATCCCCCTACATACTGGTCTGAAACTAGATCCCCTACATACTGGTCTGAAACTAGATCCCCTACATACTGGTCTGAAACAAGATCCCCTACATACTGGTATGAAACTAGATCCCCTATATACTGGTCTGAAACTAGATCCCCTATATACTGGTCTGAAACTAGATCCCCTACATACTGGTCTGAAACTAGATCCCCCTACATACTGGCCTGAAAATAGATCCCCCTACATACTGGTCTGAAACTAGATCCCCTACATACTGGTCTGAAACAAGATCCCCTACATACTGGTCTGAAACTAGATCCCCCTACATACTGGTCTGAAACTAGATCCCCCTACATACTGGTCTGAAACTAGATCCCCTACATACTGGTCTGGAACTAGATCCCTCTACATACTGGTCTGAAACTAGATCCCCTATATACTGGTCTGAAACTAGATCCCCCTACGTACTGGTCTGAAACTAGATCCCCCTACATACTGGTCTGAAACTAGATCCCCCTACATACTGGTCTGAAACTAGATCCCCCTACATACTGGTCTGAAACTAGATCCCCCTACATACTGGTCTGAAACTAGATCCCCCCTACATACTGGTCTGAAACTAGATCCCCTATATACTGGTCTGAAACTAGATCCCCTACATACTGGTCTGAAACTAGATCCCCTACGTACTGGTCTGAAACTAGATCCCCCTACATACTGGTCTGAAACTAGATCCCCCTACATACTGGTCTGAAACTAGATCCCCCTACATACTGGCTTGAAACTAGATCCCCTACATACTGGTCTGAAACCAGTATGTAGGGGGATTTCCATTTCCCCTGACAACCACAACATCCACAGGGTCTCTGTTCCATTTCCCCTGACAACCAGAACATCCACAGGGTCTCTCATTCCCTGAGTCCCTGGGGTAGGTCTCTGGGGTAGGTCTCTGGGGGGGTAGGTCCCTGGGGGGGTAGGTCTCTGGGGTAGGTCTCTGGGGTAGGTCCCTGAGGTAGGTCTCCGGGGTAGGTTTCCGGGGTAGGTCCCCGGGGTAGGTCTCCGGGGTAGGTGTCCGGGGTAGGTCTCTGGGGTAGGTCTCCGGGGTCTGGGGTAGGTCTCCGGGGTAGGTCTCTGGGGTAGGTCTCCGGGGTAGGTCTCTGGGGTAGGTCTCTGGGGTAGGTCTCCGGGGTAGGTCTCTGGGGTCCGGGGTAGGTCCCTGGGGTAGGTCTCTGGGGTATGTCTCTGGGGTAGGTCTCTGGGGTAGGTCTCCGGGGTAGGTCTCCGGGGTCTGGGGTAGGTCTCCGGGGTAGGTCTCCGGGGTAGGTCTCCGGGGTAGGTCTCTGGGGTAGGTCTCTGGGGTAGGACCCTGGGGTAGGTCTCTGGGGTAGGTCTCTGGGGTAGGTCTCCGGGGTAGGTCTCTGGGGTCCGGGGTAGGTCCCTGGGGTAGGTCTCTGGGGTAGGTCTCTGGGGTAGGTCCCTGGGGTAGGTCTCCGGGGTAGGTCTCTGGGGTAGGTCTCTGGGGTAGGTCTCCGGGGTAGGTCCCTGGGGTAGGCTCTGGGGTAGGTCTGCCAGCCGTCAGACACAGAGACGGAGGAACCTTGTCTCTCCAGGTATCCATGAGGGGACTCCACTCAATGCAGACACACACACTGGCTGGATGGCTGGTACACACAAACCCCGTGCACCTGGCAACACTGCCTGTCTGCACTAGACAATGTTTACACTGTGATGTTTGTGTCTGGAGCTTAATGTTTAACTAACTGAATGTGTTTTAGCCTAATCTGAGGTCGTCCACTGAGCAGAACCCTTAGAGAACACACTGACTAACGATCACAGAAACACACAGGAAGAAACTAGCTCATCACCATGCTGTTATTTATTTATTTATCTTGCTCCTTTGCACTCCAGTATCTCTACTTGCACATTCATCTTCTGCACATCTACCATTCCAGTGTTTAATTGCTATATTGTAATTGTTTTGTCACTGTGGCCTATTTATTGCCTTACCTCCCTAACCTTACTACATTTGCACACATTGTATATAGACTTTTTCTATTGTGTTATTGACTGTATGTTTGTTTATTCCATGTGTAACTCTGTGTTGTTGTTTGTGTCGCACTGCTTTGCTTTATCTTGTCCAGGTCGCAGTTGTAAATGAGAACTTGTTCTCAACTGGCCTACCTGGTTAAATAAAGGTGAAATATTATATATAGATATATATATATATATATATATTTTTTTTTTTAAGAACCATACAAGTTATAATACTAGATTGGTCATGAACCTTCTTATGACAGGATAAAAGTCAGCCATGTTGGTCAGGGAGTTAGTAAACCATGGTTTTGCAGTGCTGTGATAAGATAATGTAAAATAAAGAATTTGAAGATTGTATCTGCACTAGCTAGCTAGCAAGCCAGTTTTAGAGGAATGATTCCATTACATTTTCTAATTAACTGCCGATGTGACAACATTCCATTCAAACAGATGCAGTCGACCCACAGCCATACACCGGCTGACAGCAGCTGATGACAGGATGTAGACTAGTCATACTGGTCTAGTATCATATCAAATAGCACTCACAGTCTGTACTGACATTCATTCCACTTAGACTGGTTTGGATTTCTCCCTGACCAATATGGCCGCCATTTCTCACCAGAATTCTGGAACCTTTAGGGTTTATGACATCGTCCCTCTGTATGCTAGGAGCCCTTAAACTGCTCCGTCTTACTCATTAATCACACACACCAGGAGACTAGAACATCTAGTACTGTCAATTACACATCAGCCTTGTTTATCAACCTTTAGCTACACCAGACACTGATTACCCAGAACCTTGTTTATCAACCCTTAAGATACACTGACTACCCAGAACCTTGTTTATCAACCTTTAGCTACACCACAGACACTGATTACCCAGAACCTTGTTTATCAACCCTTAATATACACTGATTACCCAGAACCTTGTTTATCAAGCCTTAGATACACAGACTACCCAGAACCTTGTTTATCAACCTTTAGCTACACCACAGACACTGATTACCCAGAACCTTGTTTATCAACCCTTAGATACACAGACTACCCAGAACCTTGTTTATCAACCCTTAGATACACAGACTACCCAGAACCTTGTTTATCAACCCTTAGATACACAGACTACCCAGAACCTTGTTTATCAACCCTTAGATACACAGACTACCCAGAACCTTGTTTATCAACCCTTAGATACACTGACTACCCAGAACCTTGTTTATCAAACTTTAGATACACAGACTACCCAGAACCTTGTTTATCAACCCTTAGATACACAGACTACCCAGAACCTTGTTTATCAACCCTTAGATACACTGACTACCCAGAACCTTGTTTATCAACCCTTAGATAAACAAGGTTCTGGGTAGTCAGTGCATCTAAGGGTTGATAAACAAGGTTCTGGGTAGTCTGTGTATCTAAGGGTTGATAAACAAGGTTCTGGGTAGTCTGTGTATCAACCCTTAGATACACAGACTACCCAGAACCTTGTTTATCAACCCTTAGATTCACCAGACACTGACTACCCAGAACCTTGTTTATCAACCTTTAGATACATATCACAGAGACAGTAAAATTAGAGTGGTGAGTGGCACAGTGGTCTAAAGCACTGCATCTCAGTGCAAGAGGCGGCACTACAGACACCCTGGTTCGATTCCAGGCTGTATCACAACCGACCGTGATTGGGAGTCCCATAGGGCGGCGCACAATTGGCCCAGCATCATCCGGGTTTGGCCGGGGTAGGCCATCATTGTAAATAAGAATTTGTTCTTAACTGACTTGCCTAGTTAAATAAAGGTTACATTTAATTTAAAAAACAACCCATATAGATAGACATCCACAGAGACTAGACCCTGTTCAGTACCCTAACTACTCATCTACCTTATTTATCAACCAATAGGCTACCTCCAGACCCTGTTCAGTACCCTAACTACTCATCTACCTTATTTATCAACCAATAGGCTACCTCCAGACCCTGATCAGTACCCTAACCACTCATCTACCTTATTTATCAACCAATAGGCTACCTCCAGACCCTGTTCAGTACCCTAACTACTCATCTACCTTATTTATCAACCAATAGGTTACCTCCAGACCCTGTTCAGTACCCTAACTACTCATCTACCTTATTTATCAACCAATAGGCTACCTCCAGACCCTGTTCAGTACCCTAACTACTCATCTACCTTATTTATCAACCAATAGGCTACCTCCAGACCCTGTTCAGTACCCTAACTACTCATCTACCTTATTTATCAACCAATAGGCTACCTCCAGACCCTGTTCAGTACGCTAACTACTCATCTACCTTATTTATCAACCAATAGGCTACCTCCAGACCCTGTTCAGTACCCTACCTACTCATCTACCTTATTTATCAACCAATAGGCTACCTCCAGCACCAGTAAGAGTCGTGGCAGGGTGTTTAACTGGATAAATGTGAACACTGTTTTACTCTCTCCATGCAGTCTTATTACAGACAGGGAATCCTTCTGTCCCACTGAGGGCTGCCAGTAAAAACATTCTAGTTCCTCCTCTCTCTCATAGCTCCTCTCTCCTCGTCTATCATAGCTCCTCTCTCCTCGTCTCTCATAGCTCCTCCCTCCTCGTCTCATAGCTCCTCCCTCCCCGTCTCTCATAGCTCCTCCCTCCTCATCTCTCATAGCTCCTCCCTCCTCGTCTCTCATAGCTCCTCTCTCATAGCTCCTCCCTCCTCGTCTCTCATAGCTCCTCCCTCCTCGTCTCTCATAGCTCCTCCCTCCTCGTCTCTCATAGCTCCTCCCTCCTCGTCTCTCATAGCTCCTCCCTCCCCGTCTCTCATAGCTCCTCCCTCCTCGTCTCTCATAGCTCCTCCCTCCTCGTCCCTCATAGCTCCTCCCTCCTCGTCTCTCATAGCTCGTCTCTCATAGCTCCTCCCTCCTCGTCTCATAGCTCCTCCCTCCTCGTCTCATAGCTCCTCCCTCTAGCTCCATATCTTTCATAGATCCCTCTGTAGTTGGAAATTACAGAAGGTCAGTGAACAGAGGTGTGGATGGATGGGCCCTGGTCAGAGGAGAGGACGGATGGGCCCTGGTCAGAGGAGAGGACGGATGGGCCCTGGTCAGAGGAGAGGACGGATGGGCCCTGGTCAGAGGAGAGGATGAGGGTTACGTCCAAAATGGCACCCTATTCCCTTTACAGTGCACTATTTCTGACGAGGGCCCATAGGGTGAGCCAAAATAAGTGCACAATATAGGGATTAGGGTGCAATTTTGGACCATGGCCGAGGAGACCAGTTGAGGTTCAAAGACATAGATCCTCAGAGGGCTGCAGAGGGTAACATCCAGGTCTGGAACACCAACACAAGGCAGCAGGGTGGTAAAACTGGGCTCCAGAGATCAGTGATGGTTTTATGCTTACGACCCCATATCTGTCCTGCAACCTGCTGTGGCCAGCCGCCATTACAGCAGGGAGAGGACATACCAATACCACACACAGGATGTAGAAACACACACAACCCTACAGGGGCCCTGCAGAGAGGATAGTCCCCAGTCTAGAACAGGGGCCCTGCAGAGAGGAGAGTCCCCAGTCTAGAACAGGGGCCCTGCAGAGAGGAGAGTCCCCAGTCTAGAACAGGGGCCCTGCAGAGAGGAGAGTCCCCAGTCTAGAACAGGGGCCCTGCAGAGAGGATAGTCCCCAGTCTAGAACAGGGGCCCTGCAGAGAGGAGAGTCCCCAGTCTAGAACAGGGGCCCTGCAGAGAGGATAGTCCCCAGTCTAGAACAGGGGCCCTGCAGAGAGGACACTGTCCAGCCTATTCTCTCAATGTCTGGCTGCCTGCCTGTCTGCCTGTTATTGTACCCCAGGCTCCAATCAGTAGGCAGGGTTGAGCAGAGGCTGGTTAAGAGAACATGTGTTGGTCTGCCCAATGACAAGGCACCACTGTTTCCCTACAGAGAGACATGCAGTAGATTCCTCTGACTCACCTAGGGGGGGTCAAAGGTCAGAGCTCTGGACAGGAAGCAGAGGTTTAACAGGCTGTTCTTTACACCACACACAACATACAGGCTTCTCTCTCTGCTCTGGCTGTCCACAAACAGCAGATTCTGACCTCCACTGAGTGGGTCGGAACTGTGTGTGTGTGTGTGTGTGTGTGTGTGTGTGTGTGTGTGTGTGTGTGTGTGTGTGTGTGTGTGTGTGTGTGTGTGTGTGTGTGTGTGTGTGTGTGTGTGTGTGTGTGTGTGTGTGTGTGTGTGTGTGTGTGTGTGTGTGTGTGTGTGTGTGAGCACCCTTTCACATAAAGCATAAATAAAACAGATAAACCCAGGTCTTGAGGTAATTCCCTGAGAGGAATTACAACAGGCCCTTCCTGATTCAAACTGATGAAATTAGCCTTTCCCATTAAACATTAACAACCCCATTGATGTTAGAAACCATGTGAGGAGGAAGGTAGCTCTGTAAACACCATAAAACAGGGGGGAGACGGGGGAGGAGGGAGGGAGGCTGTAAAATGAATCCTGTTCAAGCTGCAGGAAGGGAGGGTGAGGTGAACCTGTTTTCTAAACCCACCTACCGCTCACTCACTTATCAAATATTCAACATCTCCTGAGAATTCAATTTCATTCTGCCTCCCACCCAACCGACACGGCGTGATGCTGCAGCTCAGTGCTGTCATGTGGGACCCCTGGTTGCTTTCCTCCTCTGGAAACATCAAAACACCTTCTGCACCCCTCTGGGCTTTTCCTTGCATCAATCTCACCTAATCTGTGGTGTGGTGTGGTGTGTGTGTGTGTGTGTGTGTGTGTCTGTCTGTCTGTCTGTCTGTGGACGTGTTCAACTATACTTGTGGGGACCACAAGGTGAAATGTTATTTATAGGGGATTTGGGGTTAAGGTTAGGTTTAGATTTCGGGTTAAGGTTAGGTTTAGATTTCAGGTTAAGGTTAGGTTTAGATTTCGGGTTAAGGTTAGGTTTAGATTTGGGGTTAAGGTTAGGTTTAGATTTGGGGTTAAGGTTAGGTTTAGATTTGGGGTTAAGGTTAGGTTTAGATTTGGGGTTAAGGTTAGGTTTAGATTTGGGGTTAAGGTTAGGTTTAGATTTGGGGTTAAGGTTAGGTTTAGATTTGGGGTTAAGGTTAGGTTTAGATTTGGGGTTAAGGTTAGGTTTAGATTTCGGGTTAAGGTTAGGTTTAGATTTCGGGTTAAGGTTAGGTTTAGATTTGGGGTTAAGGTTAGGTTTAGATTTCGGGGTAAGGTTAGGTTTAGATTTGGGGTTAAGGTTAGGTTTAGATTTGGGGTTAAGGTTAGGGTAAACAGGATTTTGAATGGGACTGAATTGTGCGTCCCCAGAAGGTTAGTTATACAGGACTGTGGGAGTGTTAGAGGATAAAATGGGTTTGTTTTGCAGATGGATGTGTGTTCTACTGGGTCAGAAGGCCTGTACATCAACCCTAATGGGATTCCTCTGTATTCAAACAGAAAACCACATCAAGGTTTCATGAGATGAATAACACTTAGCCAGGGTTATGGTGGGGTACAAGAGAGCCAGGGTTATGGTGGGGTACAAGAGAGCCAGGGTTATGGCGGGGTACAAGAGAGCCAGGGTTATGGCGGGGTACAAGAGAGCCAGGGTTATGGCGGGGTACAAGAGAGCCAGGGTTATGGCGGGGTACAAGAGAGCCAGGGTTATGGCGGGGTACAAGAGAGCCAGGGTTATGGCGGGGTACAAGAGAGCCAGGGTTATGGCGGGGTACAAGAGAGCCAGGGTTATGGCGGGGTACAAGAGAGCCAGGGTTATGGCGGGGTACAAGAGAGCCAGGGTTATGGCGGGGTACAAGAGAGCCAGGGTTATGGCGGGGTACAAGAGAGCCAGGGTTATGGCGGGGTACAAGAGAGCCAGGGTTATGGCGGGGTACAAGAGAGCCAGGGTTATGGTGGGGTACAGAGTCCTAACGGTACAGAGTCCTAACGGTACAGAGTCCTAACGGTGCAGAGCCCTAACGGTACAGAGTCCTAACGGTGCAGAGTCCTAACGGTACAGAGTCCTAACGGTACAGAGTCCTAACGGTACAGAGTCCTAACGGTACAGAGTCCTAACGGTACAGAGTCCTAACGGTACAGAGCCCTAACGGTACAGAGTCCTAACGGTGCAGAGTCCTAACGGTGCAGAGTCCTAACGGTGCAGAGTCCTAACGGTGCAGAGCCCTAACGGTACAGAGTCCTAACGGTGCAGAGTCGGTACAGAGTCCTAACGGTGCAGAGTCCTAACGGTGTAGAGTCCTAACGGCACAGAGTCCTAACGGTGCAGAGTCCTAACGGTGCAGAGTCGTAACGGTTCAGAGTCCTAACGGTACAGAGTCCTAACGGTACAGAGTCCTAGCGGTACAGAGTCCTAGCGGTACAGAGTCCTAACGGTTCAGAGTCCTAACGGTGCAGAGTCCTAACGGTGCAGAGTCCTAACGGTGCAGAGTCCTAACGGTGCAGAGCCCTAACGGTGCAGAGTCCTAACGGTGCAGAGTCCTAACGGTGCAGAGTCGTAACGATGTCTCTCTCTCTCCCTTGAACTCATGTGTGTCTGTGAATCTGAGTCCCTGAATTCCTCAGATCTTAACAATGTATTGAGACTACGTCAGTTAACCTGAGACTGCAGTTTTACTGGCTGCTCTGGAAAATGACCAGGCAGGTAGGTAGGTCACGTAGGTATTGGGCAACAGTACCATTCAATGAACAGGTCATTGTGATTGTTGTTGTCAAGGAAATGTGGAAACCCCCTCTCTGTTGCCATGAGGAAGTCTTCCATTTCAAGTGTCCACCCCTAGTCTGAGCGATGAGGCCAGCCAGTCACTGGTCTGAGCGATGAGGCCAGCCAGTCACTGGTCTGAGCGATGAGGCCAGCCAGACACTGGTCTGAGCGATGAGGCCAGCCAGTCACTGGTCTGAGCGATGAGGCCAGCCAGCCACTGGTCTGAGCGATGAGGCCAGCCAGACACTGGTCTGAGCGATGAGGCCAGCCAGTCACTGGTCTGAGCGATGAGGCCAGCCAGTCACTGGTCTGAGCGATGAGGCCAGCCAGTCACTGGTCTGAGCGATGAGGCCAGCCAGTCACTGGTCTGAGCGATGAGGCCAGCCAGTCACTGGTCTGAGCGATGAGGCCAGCCAGACACTGGTCTGAGCGATGAGGCCAGCCAGTCACTGGTCTGAGTGATGAGGCCAGCCAGACACTGGTCTGAGCGATGAGGCCAGCCAGCCACTGGTCTGAGCGATGAGGCCAGCCAGACACTGGTCTGAGCGATGAGGCCAGCCAGTCACTGGTCTGAGCGATGAGGCCAGCCAGTCACTGGTCTGAGCGATGAGGCCAGCCAGTCACTGGTCTGAGCGATGAGGCCAGCCAGACACTGGTCTGAGCGATGAGGCCAGCCAGTCACTGGTCTGAGAGATGAGGCCAGCCAGCCACTGGTCTGAGCGATGAGGCCAGCCAGTCACTGGTCTGAGCGATGAGGCCAGCCAGACACTGGTCTGAGCGATGAGGCCAGCCAGCCACTGGTCTGAGCGATGAGGCCAGCCAGACACTGGTCTGAGCGATGAGGCCAGCCAGCCACTGGTCTGAGCGATGAGGCCAGCCAGACACTGGTCTGAGCGATGAGGCCAGCCAGTCACTGGTCTGAGCGATGAGGCCGCCAGCCCGGCGAGCGTGGGCCAGCCACTGGTCTGAGCGATGAGGCCGCACGGCGGCGGAGGCCGCCGACACTGGTCTGAGCGATGAGGCCAGCCAGTCACTGGTCTGAGCGATGAGGCCAGCCAGTCACTGGTCTGAGCGATGAGGCCAGCCAGTCACTGGTCTGAGCGATGAGGCCAGCCAGTCACTGGTCTGAGCGATGAGGCCAGACAGACACTGGTCTAGCTAGCTACCTCTGGCCTCCCCCCGTTTGTCGTCGGCTACCTGTGTGTGTGTGTGTGTGTGTGTGTGTGTGTGTGTGTGTGTGTGTGTGTGTGTGTGTGTGTGTGTGTGTGTGTGTGTGTGTGTGTGTGTAGCTTACCCTGTATTGATTGAAATGATCTCTATCAGAGGGTTCTTTCTAATCTTGGGCAGATCCAGTCTGGCTCCGCCGAGACGCTTCCCGTTGTCCTTCTTCTGCCCCAGCAGACGCACTGAGTGACCTTCACACATAACACACAGAAATACTAGTCAGGACACCGAGTGACCTTCACACATAACACACAGAAATACTAGTCAGGACACCGAGTGACCTTCACACATAACACACAGAAATACTAGTCAGGACACCGAGTGACCTTCACACATAACACACAGAAATACTAGTCAGGACACCGAGTGACCTTCACACATAACACACAGAAATACTAGTCAGGACACCGAGTGACCTTCACAAAACACACAGAAATACTAGTCAGGACACCGAGAGACCTTCACACATAACACACAGAAATACTAGTCAGGACACCGAGTGACCTTCACACATAACACACAGAAATACTAGTCAGGACACCGAGTGACCTTCACACATAACACACAGAAATACTAGTCAGGACACCGAGAGACCTTCACACATAACACACAGAAATACTAGTCAGGACACCGAGTGACCTTCACAAAACACACAGAAATACTAGTCAGGACACCGAGTGACCTTCACACATAACACACAGAAATACTAGTCAGGACACCGAGTGACCTTCACACATAACACACAGAAATACTAGTCAGGACACCGTGTAACCTTCACACATAACACACAGAAATACTAGTCAGGACACCGAGTGACCTTCACACATAACACACAGAAATACTAGTCAGGACACCGAGTGACCTTCACACATAACACACAGAAATACTACATTATAGGCTATAGGAAGAACACAGAGACACACAGAGACACACAGGGTTATGATTTCCATTGATGTCCACTGTTACAGGACAAAAGACAGTGATGTCCACTGTTACAGGACAAAAGACAGGTGATGTCCACTGTTACAGGACAAAAGACAGGTGATGTCCACTGTTACAGGACAAAAGACAGATGATGTCCACTGTTACAGGACAAAAGACAGGTGATGTCCACTGTTACAGGACAAAAGACAGGTGATGTCCACTGTTACAGGACAAAAGACCGATGATGTCCACTGTTACAGGACAAAAGACAGGTGATGTCCACTGTTACAGGACAAAAGACAGGTGATGTCCACTGTTACAGGACAAAAGACAGGTGATGTCCACTGTTACAGGACAAAAGACAGGTGATGTCCACTGTTACAGGACAAAAGACCGATGATGTCCACTGTTACAGGACAAAAGACCGATGATGTCCACTGTTACAGGACAAAAGACAGGTGATAAGACCCCTGGGTGAGATGGAGGGATGGAGAAATGGAGGGATGGAGGGGTAGAGAAACAGAGGGATGGAGGAGTAGAGAAACGGAGGGATGGAGGAGTAGAGAAACGGAGGGATGGAGGGGTGGAGAAATGGAGGGGTAGAGAAACAGAGGGATGGAGGAGTAGAGAAACAGAGGGATGGAGGGGTAGAGAAACGGAGGGATGGAGGAGTAGAGAAACGGAGGGATGGAGGAGTAGAGAAACGGAGGGATGGAGGAGTAGAGAAACGGAGGGATGGAGGGGTGGAGAAATGGAGGGATGGAGGGGTAGAGAAACGGAGAGATGGAGGGGTAGAGAAACGGAGGGATGGAGGAGTAGAGAAACAGAGGGATGGAGGGGTAGAGAAACGGAGAGATGGAGGGGTGGAGTTATTTATCTGTCTCATAATTTCTCATTCAGACAATCTCACGGTAAGAAGGACAAAGCTGCTCACAATGACAAATGGAAAGATGTATTTCATTAAATTGCGGCGTTTTTAACGATATCTCTTTTCAACAGCATGTAATTAAAATCATATGAAAAATGTAATGATTGTTGCAGAGCAGGTGAGACGCGTAAATTGATGGGAACAAAGGTCTCTGGTGCTCTGTACTGTGGGTGTAAATTGTAAATATATATATTAAAACAATATATTTAAGGGACAAAGAAAAAGCTAACATTTAAACACTTGGGACATCAGGAGCCTGCTTTTCCAAATAAAATAATTATTTCAGCATACTTCTCAATAGCAGCTTATCCTGCCTAAACCAGCCTAACCCCGCAAACTGGAAGTCGCTTTAGTAATGCTATAGGCTAGCTAATGCTATATGTAAATGTAAATGTATGTATTAGTAATGCTATAGGCTAGCTAATGATGTATGTAAATGTAAATGTATGTATTAGTAATGCTATAGGCTAGATAATGCTGTATGTATTAGTAATGCTATAGGCTAGATAATGCTGTATGTATTAGTAATGCTATAGGCTAGGTAATGATGTATGTATTAGTAATGCTATAGGCTAGATAATGCTGTATGTATTAGTAATGCTATAGGCTAGGTAATGATGTATGTATTAGTAATTCTATAGGCTAGATAATGCTGTATGTATTAGTAATGCTATAGGCTAGATAATGCTGTATGTATTAGTAATGCTATAGGCTAGATAATGCTGTATGTATTAGCTAGCGATCCTGAAGTATTTCCATCTATTCCTGAACATACAGCGGCCTGGGCTCACAGAGAAGACAGGGCAGAGACCACAGACATTGATCAGAGAGACAGAGAGAGACAATCTACAGACAGAGAGACACAGAGAGAGAGAGCGAGACAGA
>NC_138292.1:4435000-4475000 GCF_965601325.2 Salmo salar
GAGGTACTGGAGGGAGGGAGGGAGGTACTGGAGCGAGGGAGGGAGGGAGGTACTGGAGGGAGGGAGGGAGGGAGGTACTGGAGGGAGGGAGGGAGGTACTGGAGGGAGGGATGGAGGTACTGGAGGGAGGGAGGGAGGTACTGGAGGGAGGGATGGAGGTACTGGAGGGAGGGAGGGAGGTACTGGAGGGAGGGGGATGGATGGAGGGAGGGAGGTACTGGAGGGAGGGATGGAGGTACTGGAGGGAGGGAGGGAGGTACTGGAGGGAGGGGGATGGAGGGAGGGATGGAGGTACTGGAGGGAGGGAGGGAGGTACTGGAGGGAGGGGGATGGAGGGAGGGATGGAGGTACTGGAGGGAGGGAGGGAGGGAGGGAGGTACTGGAGGGATGGATGGAGGTACTGGAGGGAGGGAGGTACTGGAGGGAGGGATGGAGGTACTGGAGGGAGGGAGGGAGGTACTGGAGGGAGGGAGGGAGGGAGGTACTGGAGGGAGGGGGATGGATGAGGGAGGGAGGTACTGGAGGGAGGGAGGTACTGGAGGGAGGGAGGGAGGGAGGTACTGGAGGGATGGATGGAGGTACTGGAGGGAGGGAGGGAGGGAGGTACTGGAGGGAGGGGGATGGATGGAGGGAGGGAGGTACTGGAGGGAGGGATGGAGGTACAGGAGGGAGGGAGGGAGGTACTGGAGGGAGGGGGATGGAGGGAGGGATGGCAGGTGTGCACAAAGACAAAGCACATCAAAGAGTTTCCCCAGGTGTAGAAAAGGTCATATGAAAGGTACAGACAATAACCTCTCACTGTTGTGTTGGCTGCTGGACAGTCTAAAGGGACACATGAGAACACATTACCCAGGAGCCCTCCACTCCCCCTCTAAACTAACGCTATGGCAGTCTGTCTGCTGGGATCATGCTGAAGGTACAGACCATCACAGAGAGACAGCGCTGCCGTCTGAGGCTCTACTGTCGCCTTCAGAGAGGTCTATATTAAAAGGGCCGCCGGCCAATAAGGACACACCGATAGAAGTAGGATCCTTGGATTCATTAATACACGTCAGCTATTAGTTGAGGGTTGAAGTTAAAGGTAAATAACCTTCATGTACTCGACCTATCAGATAAGGTCTTCAGGGTTGTAGTTAAAGGTAAATAACCTTCATGTACTCGACCTATCAGATGAGGTCTTCAGGGTTGTAGTTAAAGGTAAATAACCTTCATGTACTCGACCTATCAGATGAGGTCCACATGATCTGGGTTGTTACAGACAAGCTATGGGGTGTTGTATGGTGCTTCCACGGGCAATAAGGACATACAAATAATAACTAGCATAACAGACAGGTCACGCGCATATAAGATGGCTTTGTAGCTAAAGTCAGAAAGGAAGTTCACCTGAGTAGAGGCTGCTGTACTTATCTGATACGGTTCAACTGCTGGGAGGTCACTGAGCTGGGTTACAGAGGCAGACAGCTGTGAACCGCTAACACTGAGGTCTAGGAACTAGAGACATCTATAAATACTAACACTGAGGTCTAGGAACTATAGAGGTCTATAAATACTGACTAACACTGAGGTCTATGAACTATAGACATCTATAAATACTAACACTGAGGTCTAGGAACTATAGACGTCTATAAATACTGACTAACACTGAGGTCTAGGAACTATAGACGTCTATAAATACTGACTAACACTGAGGTCTAGGAACTATAGACGTCTATAAATACTAACACTGAGGTTTAGGAACTATAGACGTCTATAAATACTAACACTGAGGTCTAGGAACTATAGACGTCTATAAATACTAACACTGAGGTCTAGGAACTATAGACGTCTATAAATACTGACTAACACTGAGGTCTAGGAACTATAGACGTCTATAAATACTGACTAACACTGAGGTCTAGGAACTATAGACGTCTATAAATACTAACACTGAGGTTTAGGAACTATAGACGTCTATAAATACTAACACTGAGGTTTAGGAACTATAGAGGTCTATAAATACTAACACTGAGGTCTAGGAACTAGAGACATCTATAAATACTAACACTGAGGTCTAGGAACTATAGATGTCTATAAATACTAACACTGAGGTTTAGGAACTATAGAGGTCTATAAATACTGACTAACACTGAGGTCTAGGAACTATAGACGTCTATAAATACTGACTAACACTGAGGTCTAGGAACTATAGACGTCTATAAATACTAACACTGAGGTTTAGGAACTATAGACGTCTATAAATACTAACACTGAGGTTTAGGAACTATAGAGGTCTATAAATACTAACACTGAGGTCTAGGAACTAGAGACATCTATAAATACTAACACTGAGGTCTAGGAACTATAGATGTCTATAAATACTAACACTGAGGTTTAGGAACTATAGAGGTCTATAAATACTGACTAACACTGAGGTCTAGGAACTATAGACGTCTATAAATACTAACACTGAGGTTTAGGAACTATAGACGTCTATAAATACTAACACTGAGGTTTAGGAACTATAGAGGTCTATAAATACTAACACTGAGGTCTAGGAACTAGAGACATCTATAAATACTAACACTGAGGTTTAGGAACTATAGAGGTCTATAAATACTAACACTGAGGTTTAGGAACTATAGACGTCTATAAATACTGACTAACACTGAGGTCTAGGAACTATAGACGTCTATAAATACTAACACTGAGGTTTAGGAACTATAGAGGTCTATAAATACTAACACTGAGGTCTAGGAACTATAGACATCTATAAATACTAACACTGAGGTCTAGGAACTATAGACATCTATAAATACTGACTAACACTGAGGTCTAGGAACTATAGACGTCTATAAATACTAACACTGAGGTTTAGGAACTATAGACGTCTATAAATACTGACTAACACTGAGGTCCAGGAACGATAGATGTCTATAAATACTAACACTGAGGTCTAGGAACTATAGACGTCTATAAATACTGACTAACACTGAGGTCTAGGAACTATAGACGTCTATAAATACTGACTAACACTGAGGTCTAGGAACTATAGACGTCTATAAATACTGACACTGAGGTCTAGGAACTATAGACGTCTATAAATACTGACTAACACTGAGGTCTAGGAACTATAGACGTCTATAAATACTGACTAACACTGAGGTCTAGGAACTATAGACGTCTATAAATACTGACTAACACTGAGGTCTAGGAACTATAGACGTCTATAAATACTGACTAACACTGAGGTCTAGGAACTATAGACGTCTATAAATACTGACTAACACTGAGGTCTAGGAACTATAGACGTCTATAAATACTGACTAACACTGAGGTCTAGGAACTATAGACGTCTATAAATACTGACTAATACTGAGGTCTAGGAACTATAGACATCTATAAATACTAACACTGAGGTCTAGGAACTATAGACGTCTATAAATACTGACTAACACTGAGGTTTAGGAACTATAGACGTCTATAAATACTGACACTGAGGTCTAGGAACTATAGACGTCTATAAATACTGACACTGAGGTCTAGGAACTATAGACGTCTATAAATACTGACTAACACTGAGGTCTAGGAACTATAGACGTCTATAAATACTGACTAACACTGAGGTCTAGGAACTATAGACGTCTATAAATACTGACTAACACTGAGGTCTAGGAACTATAGACGTCTATAAATACTAACACTGAGGTTTAGGAACTATAGACGTCTATAAATACTGACTAACACTGAGGTTTAGGAACTATAGACGTCTATAGAATGTTCCCGTTTATTTCAGACTCTCTTGAAAATAGGGCATTACCTAGTGTACCATTTTAAATAATATCACTTCCAGTCAGGGCACTGAGAACTTTACCACAACAAGACAAAAGAAAGAAAAAGTCCACTTGAGAAAGTGAAGCGCTGCTGTAGCTTCAGAGTCCAAGAAATCATTGTTGCTGTTTTTCAATCTCTTTGTTCAATTTGATATTTTATTTCTGAGAGCGGGTCTGCAGAGAGCAACCTTCACACAAAGACAGTGGACAGCAGTCAAGGTGTTTTTAAACAATGTCTTGTTCCTCTGGACCTGCTCTGTTGGAGACAGGGAGGTTTAACTCCTCTGGACCTGCTCTGTTGGAGACAGGGAGGTTTAACTCCTCTGGACCTGCTCTGTTGGAGACAGGGAGGTTTAACTCCCCTGGACCTGCTCTGTTGGAGACAGGGAGGTTTAACTCCTCTGGACCTGCTCTGTTGGAGACAGGGAGGTTTAACTCCTCTGGACCTGCTCTGTTGGAGACAGGGAGGTTTAACTCCTCTGGACCTGCTCTGTTGGAGACAGGGAGGTTTAACTCCTCTGGACCTGCTCTGTTGGAGACAGGGAGGTTTAACTCCTCTGGACCTGCTCTGTTGGAGGCAGGGAGGTTTAACTCCTCTGGACCTGCTCTGTTGGAGACAGGGAGGTTTAACTCCTCTGGACCTGCTCTGTTGGAGACAGGGAGGTTTAACTCCCCTGGACCTGCTCTGTTGGAGACAGGGTGGTTTAACTCCTCTGGACCTGCTCTGTTGGAGACAGGGAGGTTTAACTCCCCTGGACCTGCTCTGTTGGAGACAGGGAGGTTTAACTCCTCTGGACCTGCTCTGTTGGAGACAGGGAGGTTTAACTCCTCTGGACCTGCTCTGTTGGAGACAGGGAGGTTTAAGGTTTAACTTCCCTGGACCTGCTCTGTTGGAGGCAGGGAGGTTTAACTCCTCTAGGGTAGGGGGCAGTATTTTCACATCCGGATAAAAAACGTACCCGATTTAATCTGGTTATTACTACTGCCCAGAAACTAGAATATGCATATAATTGTTTGATTTGGATAGAAAACACCCTAAAGTTTCTAAAACTGTTTGAATGGTGTCTGTGAGTATAACAGAACTCATATGGCAGGCAAAAACCTGAGAAGATTCTGTACAGGAAGTGCCCTCTCTGACCATTTCTTGGCCTTCAACACTCTCTTTATTGAAAACTGAGGATCTCTGCTGTAACGTGACACTTCCTGAGGCTCCCATAGGCTCTCAGAAGGCGCCAGAACGTTGAATGATGACTCTGGTGTCCCAGGCTGAAAAACAGTAGCGCATTTGGTAAGTGGTCGATCTGAGAACAATGAGACGGGTGCGTGCGTGCACGTGAAGAGTCCATTTTAGATTTTGAGTCTTTGAACGAAAACAGGGTTTCCCGGTCGGAATATTATCGCTTTTTTACGAGAAAAATCGCATAAAAATAGATTTTAAACAGCGTTTGACATGCTTCGAAGTACGGTAATGGAATATTTAGATTTTTTTTTGTCACGATACGCGTCACCGTTCGGATAGTGTCTTGAACGCAAGAACAAAACAGAGGATATTTGAACATAATTATGGATTATTTTGAACCAAACCAACATTTGTTATTGAAGTAGAAGTCCTGGGAGTGCATTCTGACGAAGAACAGCAAAGGTAATCCAATTTTTCTTATAGTAAATCTGAGTTTGGTGAGTGCCAAACTTGGTGGGTGTCAAAATAGCTAGCCCGTGATGGCGAGCTATCTACTCAGAATATTGCAAAATGTGCTTTTGCCGAAAAGCTATTTTAAAATCGGACATAGCGATTGCATAAAGGAGTTCTGTATCTATAATTCTTAAAATAATTGTTATGTTTTTTGTGAACGTTTATCGTGAGTAATTTAGTAAATTCACCGGAAGTTTGCGGTGGGTATGCTAGTTCTGAACGTCACATGCGAATGTAAAAAGCTGGTTTTTGATATAAATATGAACTTGATTGAACAAAACATGCATGTATTGTATAACATAATGTCCTAGGAGTGTCATCTGATGAAGATCATCAAAGGTTAGTGCTGCATTTAGCTGTGGTTTGGGTTTATGTGACATTATATGCTAGCTTGAAAAATGGGTGTCTGATTATTTCTGGCTGGGTACTCTGCTGACATAATCTAATGTTTTGCTTTCGTTGTAAAGCCTTTTTGAAATCGGACAGTGTGGTTAGATTAACGAGAGTCTTGTCTTTAAAATGGTGTAAAATAGTCATATGTTTGAGAAATTGAAGTAATAGCATTTCTAAGGTATTTGAATATCGCGCCACGGGATTCCACTGGCGATTGGTCGTGGATGGGTATTCCAGCATGACAATGACCCAAAACACACGATTTCATCCCACATACCCTAGAGAGGTTAACTCCCCTGGACCTGCTCTGTTGGAGACAGGGAGGTTTAACTCCCCTGGACCTGCTCTGTTGGAGACAGGGAGGTTTAACTCCTCTGGACCTGCTCTGTTGGAGACAGGGAGGTTTAACTCCTCTGGACCTGCTCTGTTGGAGACAGGGAGGTTTAACTCCTCTGGACCTGCTCTGTTGGAGGCAGGGAGGTTTAACTCCCCTGGACCTGCTCTGTTGGAGACAGGGAGGTTTAACTCCCCTGGACCTGCTCTGTTGGAGACAGGGAGGTTTAACTCCCCTGGACCTGCTCTGTTGGAGACAGGGAGGTTTAACTCCTCTGGACCTGCTCTGTTGGAGACAGGGAGGTTTAACTCCTCTGGACCTGCTCTGTTGGAGACAGGGAGGTTTAACTCCCCTGGACCTGCTCTGTTGGAGACAGGGAGGTTTAACTCCTCTGGACCTGCTCTGTTGGAGACAGGGAGGTTTAACTCCCCTGGACCTGCTCTGTTGGAGACAGGGAGGTTTAACTCCCCTGGACCTGCTCTGTTGGAGACAGGGAGGTTTAAGGTTTAACTCCCCTGGAGCTGCTCTGTTGGAGACAGGGAGGTTTAACTCTCTTTCATGGTGTTACAGTCTGGTAAACTTGATAGGGGAAAGGTGGATAAGTCACCCGCAGGCTGGTCCAGGAACATGTCAAGTGTTTTAGCAGAAAGAACACAGTGGGAGACTGAGCAGTGAGCACCAGCACATACCTTACAGCACGTGCCTCACAGCAGCAAGATTTCTGACCTGTTGCCACTAGAAAAGGGCAACCAGTGAAGAACAAACACCACTGTAAATACAACCCATATTTATGTTTATTTATTTCCCCTTTGAACAAGTGATTGAACCTGCCTGTAAGGCCAGATGACAACAAATTGTCACTGTTGGGACTGATCTCCATTGGTTCCATTGTGTCACCAGACAAGCTGGGTGGGAGACAGCTGGAGACGGAACAAGCTATTGTCACTCCTTCAGTCCTCCAGGTCTGGGCCGGCATTCTCAGGACGCATCATTCCAAAAGGCCAATAAAATCATCACTCAGAGGGCACAATCCTCTCGGATTACGAGCTGGATTTACTTTCCAACATACATAGCTCTAGGTCAACGGGTTTGAAAGCTGAGACAGACGCTTTTTGACGTGCTGTAATGAAAACAGTAACGATGCAGCGAGCTGGGGAATCATTTCCTTTCCGCGAGCTAACCTCCTTCACTCCCTCCGCATGCCGAAGAGGAATAGATGGAGAGGGAGAGGAGGGAGATCGAGGGGGGAGAGGAGGGAGATCGAGAGGGAGAGGAGGGAGATCGAGGGGGGAGAGGAGGGAGATCGAGAGGGGAGAGGAGGGAGATCGAGAGGGGAGAGAGGGACAAAAAAGGGGGAAGAGACATACGGAAAGGGAAAGAGAACGGGAGAAAGAACGTGAGAGGGAGAGAAAAACAACAGATAACACCCATTTAAAGTTCCTCTGGTGTTCGTGTTCCCTGTCTGCCTCTCTCAGTAACCGTACCACTACCAGTACCACTACCAGTAGCACTACCACTACCAATACCACTACCAGTACCACTACCACTACTAGTACCACTACTAGTACCACTACCACTACCAGTACCACTACCAGTATCACTACCACTACCAGTAGCACTACCAGTACCAGTACCACTACCAATACCAGTAGCACTACCAGTACCACTACCACTACCAATACCACTACCAGTACCACTACCAGTACCACTACCAGTAGCACTACCAATACCAGTAGCACTACCACTACCAGTACCACTACCAGTACCACTACCAATACCAGTAGCACAACCAGTACCAGTAGCACTACCGCCAGTGCCACCGACCATACCACTACCAGTACCACTACCACTACCACTACCAGTAGCACTACCAGTACCACTACCAATACCAGTACCACTACCAGTACCACTACCAGTACCACTACCAGTAGCACTACCAGTACCACTACCAGTACCACTACCACTACCACTACCAGACCCTACCACTACCAGAACCACTATCAGTACCCACTACCAGTATCAGTACCAGTACCACTACCAGTACCAATACCACTACCAGTACCACTACCAGTACCACTACCAATACCACTACAAGTACCACTACCAGTACCACTACCACTACCAGTACCACTACCAGTATCACTACCACTACCACTACCAGTAGCACTACCACTACCAGTAGCACTACCAGTATCACTACCACTACCAGTACCACTACCAGTACCACTACCAGTATCAGCACCAATACCACTACCACTACCAGTACCACTACCACTACTAGTACCACTACCAGTACCAGTACCACTACCAGTATCAGCACCAATACCACTAACAATACCACTACTAGTACCACTACCACTACCAATACCACTACCACTACCACTATCACTACCAGTACCACTACCAGTACCCACTACCAGTACCAATACCACTACCAGTACCACTGCCAGTACCACTATCACTACCAGTACCACTACCAGTCCCACTACCAGTATCAGCACCAATACCACTACCAATACCAGTACCACTACTAGTACCACTACCCACTACCACTACCAGTCCCACAACCACTACCAGTACCACTATAACTACCAATACCAGTATCACTACCAGTACCACTACCAGTACCAGTACCGCTACTAGTACCACTACCAGTATCAGCACCTATACCAATACCACTATCACTACCAATACCACTATCACTACCAATACCACTATCACTACCAATACCAGTACCACTACCAGTATCACTACCAGTACCAATACCACTACTACTATCAGAACCACTATCAGTACCACTACTAGTACCACTACCAGTATCAGCACCAATACCACTACCATACCACTATCACTACCAATACCAGTACCACTACCAGTATCACTACCAGTACCAGTACCACTACCAGTACCACTACCCACTACCACTACCAGTACCCACTACCAGTATCACTTCCAGTACCAGTACCAGTACCACTACCAGTACCAATACCAGTATCACTACCAATACCAGTACCACTACCCACTACCAGTACCACTACCCACTACCAGTATCACTACTAGTACCACTACCACTATCACTACCAGTACCAATACCAGTACCAGTATCAATACCACTAGCAATACCAATACCAGTATCACTACCAGTACCACTACTAGTATCACTACCAGTACCACTACCAGTACCACTACCACTACCAGTATCACTACCAGTACCACTACCACTACCAGTACCACTACCAGTACCAGGGAGCTAGCAGAGCTGAAGGTCAGCCTTGATAAACAATAATCTCCTCTCAGGTGGTAGAGGGCTTCAGATACTCATTGATCTTCCCCTCCTCTCTCTGGGACCATCGACGTTACAGACACTGGAGGCCAGCCAGAGTCTAGCCTGGTTCATCTAGTGGTACAGCCAGAGTCTAGCCTGGTTCATCTAGTGGTACAGCCAGAGTCTAGCCTGGTTCATCTAGTGGTACAGCCAGAGTCTAGCCTGGTTCATCTAGTGGTACAGCCAGAGTCTAGCCTGGTTCATCTAGTGGTACAGCCAGAGTCTAGCCTGGTTCATCTAGTGGTACAGCCAGAGTCTAGCCTGGTTCATCTAGTGGTACAGCCAGAGTCTAGCCTGGTTCATCTAGTGGTACAGCCAGAGTCTAGGAGGGGGGAGAGGAGAGAGGAGGGGAGAGAGAGTGGGGAGAGGAGAGAGGAGGGGAGGGGAGGGGAGAGAGGAGAGACGAAGGGAGGGGAGAGCGGAGGGGAGAGAGGAGAGACGAAGGGAGGGGAGAGAGGAGGGGGGAGAGGAGGGGGGAGAGGAGGGGAGAGAGGAAGAGACTGATAACAGCTCCTGTCCAGACATCACATCACTGTGGTAATTATTATCTCTCTCTGTCAGATACTAAGCCGCCGAGCGTCGGGTCAGGATGAAAACAAAATACAGTGATGTTTACAGTGATGAATGACTGACATCGATCATTTCAATCAGCATTTTTCCACGTCTGGCCACGCGTTCCACCTGGCTACCCTGACAACATCTCAGCACCCCCTGCAGCAACTTACCCCCCCGCTTCTCCTTCACCCAAATCCATCTCAGCACCCCCTGCAGCAACTTACCCCCCCGCTTCTCCTTCACCCAAATCCATCTCAGCACCCCCTGCAGCAACTTACCCCCCCGCTTCTCCTTCACCCAAATCCATCTCAGCACCCCCTGCAGCAACTTACCCCCCCGCTTCTCCTTCACCCAAATCCATCTCAGCACCCCCTGCAGCAACTTACCCCCCCGCTACTCCTTCACCCAAATCCATCTCAGCACCCCCTGCAGCAACTTACCCCCCCGCTTCTCCTTCACCCGCTTCTCCTTCACCCAAATCCATCTCAGCACCCCCTGCAGCAACTTACCCCCCCGCTTCTCCTTCACCCAAATCCATCTCAGCACCCCCTGCAGCAACTTACCCCCCCGCTTCTCCTTCACCCAAATCCATCTCAGCACCCCCTGCAGCAACTTACCCCCCCCGCTTCTCCTTCACCCAAATCCATCTCAGCACCCCCTGCAGCAACTTACCCCCCCGCTTCTCCTTCACCCAAATCCATCTCAGCACCCCCTGCAGCAACTTACCCCCCCGCTTCTCCTTCACCCAAATCCATCTCAGCACCCCCTGCAGCAACTTACCCCCCCCGCTTCTCCTTCACCCAAATCCATCTCAGCACCCCCTGCAGCAACTTACCCCCCCCCGCTTCTCCTTCACCCAAATCCATCTCAGCACCCCCTGCAGCAACTTACCCAACCCCCCCACTTCTCCTTCACCCAAATCCATCTCAGCACCCCCTGCAGCAACTTACCCAACCCCCCCGCTTCTCCTTCAACCAAATCCATCTCAGCACCCCCTGCAGCAACTTACCCAACCCCCCCGCTTCTCCTTCACCCAAATCCATCTCAGCACTCCCTGCAGCAACTTACCCAACCCCCCTGCTTCTCCTTCACCCAAATCCATCTCAGCACCCCCTGCAGCAACTTACCCCCCCCCCCCCCCCCCCCGCTTCTCCTTCACCCAAATCCAGACAGCTGATTTGGGTGAAGCTGCAAAATCTGGATCCCTTCAAATCAGCTGGGCTAGACATTCTGGATCTAAAACTATCCCCTCTGAAATTGTTGCAACCCCTATTACTAGCCTGTTCAACCTCTTTCGTGTCGTCTGAAATCCCCAAAGATTGGAAAGCTGCCACGGTTATCCCCCTCTTCAAAGGGGGAGACACTCTAGACCCAAACTGTTATAGACCGATATCCACCCTTAATAAACAGATCACCGACCATTTCGAATCCCACCGTACCTCCTCCACTATGTTTCAGAGCTGGTCATGGGTGCAGCTCAGCCACGCTCAAGGTCCTAAACGATATCATAACCACCATCGATAGAAGACATTACTGTGCAGCAGTCTTCATCGACCTGGCCAAGGCTTTCGACTCTGTCAATCACCGTATTCCTATCCAGCAGACTCAACAGCCTTGGTTTCTCAAATAATTGCCTCGCCTGGTTCACCAACTACTTCTCAGACAGAGTACAGTTTGTCAAATCGGATGGCCTGTTGTCCAGGCCTCTGGCAGTCTCTATGGGGGTGCCACAGGGTTCAATTCTTCTCTGTATACATCAATGATGTTGCTCTTGCTGCTGGTGATTCTCTGATCCACCTCTACGCAGACGACACCATTCTGTATACTTCTGGCCCTTCTTTGGACACTGTGTTAACAACCCTCCAGACGAGCTTCAATGCCATACAACTCTCCTTCCGTGGCCTACAACTGCTCTTAAATACAAGTAAAACTAAATGCATGCTCTTCAATCGATCACTGCCTGCACCTGCCCGCCCGTCCAGCATCACTACTCTGGACGGTTCTGACTTAGAATATGTGGACAACTACAAATACCTGGGTGTCTGGTTAGACTGTAAACTCTCCTTCCAGACTCACATCAAACATCTCCAATCCAAAGTTAAATCTAGAATTGGCTTCCTATTTCGCAACAAAGCATCTTTCACTCATGTTGCCAAACATACCCTCGTAAAACTGACCATCCTACCGATCCTCGACTTCGGCGATGTCATTTACAAAATAGCCTCCAACACTCTACTCAATAAACTGGATGCAGTCTATCACAGTGCCATCCGTTTTGTCACCAAAGCCCCATATACTACACACCACTGCGACACATCTCGTTGGCTGGTCCTCGCTTCATACTCGTCGCCAAACCCACTGGCTCCAGGTAATCTATAAGTCTTTGCTAGGTAAAGCCCCGCCTTATCTCAGCTCACTGGTCACCATAGCAACACCTACCCGTAGCACACGCTCCAGCAGGTATATCTCTCTGGTCACCCCCAAAGCCAATTCCTACTTTGGCCACCTTTCCTTCCAGTTCTCTGCTGCCAATGACTGGAACGAATTGCAAAAATCTCTGAAGCTGGAGACTCATATCTCCCTCTCTAACTTTAAGCATCAGCTGTCAGAGCAGCTTACCGATCACTGTACCTGTACATAGCCCATCTGTAAATAGTACACCCAACTACCTCATCCCCATATTGTTACTTACCCTCCTGCTCTTTTACACCCCAGTATCTCTATCTGCACATCTATCACTCCAGTATTAATGTTAAATTGTAATTATTTTCACCTCTAGGGCCTATTTATTGTCTACCTCCCTACTCTTCTACATTTACACACTGTACATACATCTTTCTATTTTAATTTTCTATTGTGTTATTGACTGTACGTTTGTTTATGTGTAACTCTGTGTTGTTGTTTGTGTCGCACTGCTTTGCTTTATCTTGGCCAGGTCGCAGTTGTAAATGTTCTCAACTGGCCTACCTGGTTAAATAAAGGTGAAATAAAACAAAAATAAAACATTGGAAAGGGAAATTTGACAATGTATTTTAATTATAGACAGATAAATGTCCTAGACTGAAGGAGGTCTGGTTCTACAGTGGCATCTGATGTTAATGACTGTCCATTGTTCAGTTCAACTGATGCTTCCTGTAAAGCCTTTCCACAAACAAGGTCAGGTACTGGCCAGGTAAAGCGCTGTGGTATGAGACTAACAGGATAATAGCATGAAAACATCATGCTATAATAACATGGTAAGAAACCCTGGAAGGTCCAGGGATACGTGACGGTTATATGTCTCACCTTTAACAGCCTCGTCCACCACCTCCACCACACGGTCAATCTGCTGGACCTGGAACACACAGAGGACAGGGTTAGAAAACACACAGAGAGACACAGAGAGAGACACAGAGAAAGAGAGAGAGACAGAGAGAGAGACACAGAGAGAGACACAGAGAGAGAGAGAGACACAGAGAGAGAGAGACACAGAGAGAGAGAGAGACACAGAGAGAGAGAGAGACACAGAGAGAGGACACAGAGAGAGAGACAGAGAGAGAGACACAGAGAGAGACACAGAGAGAGACACAGAGAGAGAGAGAGAGACACAGAGAGAGAGAGACACAGAGAGAGAGAGACACAGAGAGAGAGAGAGAGAGAGAGAGAGAGACACAGAGAGAGAGAGAGACACAGAGAGAGAGACACAGAGAGAGACACAGAGAGAGAGACACAGAGAGAGACACAGAGAGAGAGAGAGAGACACAGAGAGAGAGGCACACAGAGAGAGAGAGAGAGAGAGAGAGAGAGAAACACAGAGAGAGAGAGAGACACAGAGAGAGAGAGAGACACAGAGAGAGACACAGAGGACACAGAGAGAGAGAGAGAGAGACACAGAGAGAGAGAGAGACACAGAGAGAGAGAGACACAGAGAGAGAGAGAGAGAGAGAGAGACACAGAGAGAGAGAGAGACACAGAGAGAGAGACACAGAGAGAGCGAGACAGAGAGAGAGCGAGACACAGAGAGAGAGAGAGAGACAGACACAGAGAGAGAGAGACACAGAGAGAGAGCGAGACACAGAGAGAGAGAGAGAGAGACACAGAGAGAGAGAGAGACACAGAGAGAGAGAGAGACACAGAGAGAGTGAACATGGTGGATAAAACACACAAATCTAAAATCAAATCTTATTTGCCACATGCTTTGTAAACAACAGGTGTAGACGAACAGTGAAATGCTTTGTAAACAACAGGTGTAGACTACTAACCCGTCTCCCCTCTCTACTAACCCGTCTCCCCTCTCTACTAACCCGTCTCCCCTCTCTACTTACCCGTCTCCCCTCTCTACTAACCCGTCTCCCCTCTCTACTAACCCGTCTCCCCTCTCTACTAACCCGTCTCCCCTCTCTACTAACCCGTCTCCCCTCTCTACTAACCCGTCTCCCCTCTCTACTAACCCGTCTCCCCTCTCTACCACTAGGGAACCACAGCTCAACAGTGATTTGAAACATTTCCATGTGAATAACAGCAAGGTAAACCCAGATTCTCATTCTATGCACACAACTCATTTAGACTCTGTTGGCCTTGCCTGGTGCTGTTTTACATTTCATTCCTAAACTCATAACTGCAGGAAACACCATCAACCCCAAATCACAAACAAAACAACGGTGACTCTGAAACAGTACAACATAAACACAGTGTGGCACAGAGCTAAAACTACATCCAACAACAATCAGTCACAGCTCTGTGGTGAATCAATCTTCTACTGATAAACAGGAGGACCAGGGGTCTGGACTGAGAACGATGCCCCGAAAGAGAGAAAAGATTTTATGCAGACCAATTTCTTGCTCCGTTTTGCTCCGTTTCCACCCTCCGTTTCCACCCTCCGTTTCCCCCTCTCCTCTCCTCTGTTGTGTTATTTCTGCATGAGCCAATCTCCCTCCATTTTTCCCTCCCGCAGTTTCCCCTTCTCCACTGTGTTATTTCTGCCTGGGGAACCAGAGATTGTAAAATCTTACCTATTAAAAGGAAATGTGTATCAATTGTGCCCTGCTGCAACCCTTAGTTAAATCGCTGAGGCTAGCAGGCCTCCGCTCCCGTCCAGGGCCCACCCCCAGGCCTCGATGGGCCTGGAGCCCCATTACCCCCTCCCATCCCTGGGCAGAGTGCAGCGGGGCAGAGGGTACCGCCTGGAGGATGGATGGGACAAACAAGCACTACGCCCCCCCCCCATCCCAAATGGCACTCTATTCCCTTTATAGAACAATAACAGACCTTACAACAATAGGGAACAGAGTGGCATTTGGGACACATCCGAGGCCTCTCCCGTCTCGCAGCAGTTATATGCATGATAAGCACGGAAATGAAAATCAATTTGCTCCTAATGGGACAGCAATCTGTGTCCACTCTGAGCAGCGGGAGAGAGGCAGAGGGCCTGGGACTAGCAGAGTTTGTTTCTCTCTGTGTGTGTGTGTGTGTGTGTGTGTGTGTGTGTGTGTGTGTGTGTGTGTGTGTGTGTGTGTGTGTGTGTGTGTGTGTGTGTATAGAATGCACTGCTACCCTTTCGGATGCTCCACTATAAACCTTCTGCACTGCATTACTCTCAGTGACACAGAGACCACAGCATTACTCTCAGTGACACAGGACCACAGCATTACTCTCAGCGACAGAGACCACAGCATTACTCTCAGCGACACAGAGACCACAGCATTACTCTCAGTGACACAGAGACCACAGCATTACTCTCAGTGACAGAGACCACAGCATTACTCTCAGCGACAGAGACCACAGCATTACTCTCAGTGACACAGAGACCACAGCATTACTCTCAGTGACACAGAGACCACAGCATTACTCTCAGTGACAGAGACCACAGCATTACTCTCAGTGACACAGAGACCACAGCATTACTCTCAGTGACAGAGACCACAGCATTACTCTCAGCGACACAGAGACCACAGCATTACTCTCAGTGACAGAGACCACAGCATTACTCTCAGTGACAGAGACCACAGCATTACTCTCAGTGACAGAGACCACAGCATTACTCTCAGTGACAGAGACCACAGCATTACTCTCAGTGACAGAGACCACAGCATTACTCTCAGTGACAGAGACCACAGCATTACTCTCAGCGACACAGAGACCACAGCATTACTCTCAGTGGAGCTGAGTGGAAACAATAAGCAAAACATACTTTAAGACCATGTGACATCTGACTGCTTTACCATTGTGCAGATCTGACTCCATTCAAATGTACCGGACAATGTAATAATGTACTGACCAATGTAATAATGTAGTGACCAATGTAATAACGTAGTGACCAATGTAATAATGTACTGACCAACTTAATAATGTAGTGACCAATGTAATAATGTACTGACCAATGTAATAATGTACCGGATAATGTAATAATGTACTGAACAATGTAATAATGCACCGGACAATATAATAATGCACTGACCAATATAATAATGCACTGACCAATATAATAATGCACTGACCAATGTAATAATGCACTGACCAATGTAATAATGCACTGACCAATATAATAATGCACTGACCAATATAATAATGTACCGGACAATGTAATAATGTAGTGACCAATGTAATAATGCACTGACCAATGTAATAATGTACTGACCAATGTAATAATGTACTGACCAATGTAATAATGTACCGGACAATGTAATAATGTAGTGACCAATGTAATAATGTACTGACCAACGTAATAATGTAGTGACCAATGTAATAATGTACTGACCAATGTAATAATGCACTGACCAATGTAATAATGTAGTGACCAATGTAATAATGTACTGACCAATGTAATAATGTACCGGACAATGTAATAATGTAAATATAGATTGTAGATGAAGTACATAAATACAGACGATAACAACAATATTGTTCATTTCATGAGAAGGCTGTTTAGGGACCCGGGAGGCCGTTTAGGGACCCGGGAGGCCGTTTAGGGACCCGGGAGGCCGTTTAGGGACCCGGGAGGCCGTTTAGGGACCCGGGAGGCCGTTTAGGGACCCGGGAGGCCGTTTAGGGACCCGGGAGGCCGTTTAGGGACCAGGGAGGCCGTTTAGGGACCCGGGAGGCCGTTTAGGGACCAGGGAGGCCGTTTAGGGACCCGGGAGGCCGTTTAGGGACCCGGGAGGCCGTTTAGGGACCAGGGAGGCTGTTTAGGGACCCGGGAGGCCGCTTAGGGACCCGGGAGGCCGTTTAGGGACCTGGGAGGGAGGCCGTTTAGGGACCCGGGAGGGAGGCCGTTTAGGGACCCGGGAGGCCGTTTAGGGACCCGGGAGGCCGTTTAGGGACCCGGGAGGCCGTTTAGGGACCCGGGAGGCCGTTTAGGGACCCGGGAGGCCGTTTAGGGACCCGGGAGGCCGTTTAGGGACCCGGGAGGCCGTTTAGGGACCCGGGAGGGATCGATGGATACAGTCACCTTAGATCTAGAAAGCAGCCCCCGTCCCCGTCCTCCAAACCACCTACTCTCTCACCACTATAAGCCAGCTAACAAGCTGGGGTCAGGGCCAATTGTCTCTGCCTGTGACTGTGTGAGGTGTGTCCGCGTGGGCAGGCCATCCATACGTGTGAGGACTACAGAGAGCAGAGTAGAGGACACAGCTCAGCGCCAGCAGGGGGCAGCTGTCATTTGGACCCTCCGGTGCTCCTGTGGCCGACATGCTGAGCTAGGAGATGAGAAACTAACAGGTAGCGCTAACCCCAATACCTCTCATACCCCAGAAACAGCTAGCGCTAAGGCTAACTCCTCTCACTGTCTCTCATCCCCCATAAAGATGAACAGCTAGCACTAAGGCTAACCCCTCTCACTGTCTCTCATCCCCCATAAAGATGAACAGCTAGCACTAAGGCTAACCCCTCTCACTGTCTCTCATCCCCCATAAAGATGAACAGCTAGCACTAAGGCTAACCCCTCTCACCCCCCATAAAGATGAACAGCTAGCACTAAGGCTAACTCCTCTCACCCCCCATAAAGATGAACAGCTAGCACTAAGGCTAACCCCTCTCACTGTCTCTCATCCCCCATAAAGATGAACAGCTAGCACTAAGGCTAACCCCTCTCACTGTCTCTCATCCCCCATAAAGATGAACAGCTAGCACTAAGGCTAACTCCTCTCACCCCCCATAAAGATGAACAGCTAGCGCTAAGGCTAACCCCTCTCACTGTCTCTCATCCCCCATAAAGATGAACAGCTAGCACTAAGGCTAACCCCTCTCACTGTCTCTCATCCCCCATAAAGATGAACAGCTAGCACTAAGGCTAACCCCTCTCACTGTCTCTCATCCCCCATAAAGATGAACAGCTAGCACTAAGGCTAACTCCTCTCACCCCCCATAAAGATGAACAGCGAGCGCTAAGGCTAACCCCTCTCACTGTCTCTCATCCCCCATAAAGATGAACAGCTAGCACTAAGGCTAACTCCTCTCACCCCCCATAAAGATGAACAGCTAGCGCTAAGGCTAACCCCTCTCACTGTCTCTCATCCCCCATAAAGATGAACAGCTAGCACTAAGGCTAACCCCTCTCACTGTCTCTCATCCCCCATAAAGATGAACAGCTAGCACTAAGGCTAACTCCTCTCACCCCCCATAAAGATGAACAGCTAGCACTAAGGCTAACCCCTCTCACTGTCTCTCATCCCCCATAAAGATGAACAGCTAGCACTAAGGCTAACCCCTCTCACTGTCTCTCATCCCCCATAAAGATGAACAGCTAGCACTAAGGCTAACTCCTCTCACCCCCCATAAAGATGAACAGCTAGCACTAAGGCTAACCCCTCTCACTGTCTCTCATCCCCCATAAAGATGAACAGCTAGCACTAAGGCTAATCCCTCTCACTGTCTCTCATCCCCCATAAAGATGAACAGCTAGCACTAAGGCTAACTCCTCTCATCCCCCCATAACACTAACCCCGCTCACTACGTCTCTCATCCCCTGCCGCCTTGCCTTGCCGCCCCGCCGTTCGCTATGATCAATAGTCATTCAGGAAGACTGTACTTAAGTCTGCAGACCTCTTTCATCTTCATTTAAAAGCAGAGAAAGCGAAGAGTCAGAGAGGAGAGAGAGGAGAGAGAGGAGGCCCGCTGAGCCAGAGGTTCTTTAGAAGAGGCTGCTCTCCTCTCTCGCTGCCCCGTCGCTCAGTGATCGCTAGCTCTGCTGATATGACATTTATCTTTCATTTCTCTCAGTAGTAAAGCACACCTGGGTGGATAAACCGAAAGAGGGAGGGAGGGAGGGAGGGAGGGAGGGAGGGAGGGAGGGAGGGAGGGAGGGACTAGGCACTAGGATCTATTTCTGCTGTTGGCTGGTAGAAAGACTAAGAGGGAAGAACTTTAGGGAGAGTCCAACTCCTGGTGGTTTTCTGAGGTGATGTCATGACCAAGGGTTGAGAGAGGGCCGGTCGATACCGATGGGGATCAAATGCCTTCATGGGATAGAAGTCTAAGTACAATTGTTCCTGGTGTTGCATTATGGGGCCTAGGCAGCGGCAGGGAGAAGCAGATCTTAGCATCGGCCTATCTAGTGGAACAGTTTGTAGTTCTGCAGTAGGGAAAGTCAAGGCAGTGAAGTAGAGGCAGGAAACAGCCAGGCGTGTCTATCTGAGGATCTCATGCTTGTTAACTGCAGTTGTATAATACGTTTAGGGAAATGACTGACTGAACTGAATCCACTCAGGGAGGGGTGTTATGGGTAAATATAAGACATGTCAGCCTTGTTTTGTCATTGTATCAAGAGCTTAAGTGAAATTGCATCAGATAAACAATAGAATCGAAAACAAACATTGAAATCACATTAAATTTTCCCCCAGAGACCAACGCCAACAATACAACTATTTAAAACATCATCCAGCCTTTCAAAAGAGCAACGTTACGTTTTTCATCAAGCGTCTATTTTAAAGAAGGGTTACTCTCTGGATTCTCAGAATCATCAACTTTTATATAAAGTACATAACATGGAGTACACCTGGACGACTCTTTCATATAAAATCAATACATGGATATTATCACAAGGTCATTTCTATATTCAATATTGTGCCTGGTTGTATGTCCCCTTAATAAACATCAATGTCCCATGTTATGTTAAACCCACTATATCATGAATAATGCATTTCAATTCAATATACAATCCCAGTCATGTCAACCCCCAGGCTTAGAAGAAAACAGCTGGTAAATTCATTGCAGTAGGACTTTCAATGTGTGTAGATTGCAGATTGCTTTACAGATTGATTATTCTATTTTCCATGGAGCTTTAGTGTGTCCCCTAAATGGCACTCTACTCCCTATATAGGGCACTACTTTTAACCAGAGCCCCTATGGGTCCTGGACTAAAGTCATGCACTGTATAGGGAATAGGGTGTGATTTGGGAAGCACCCTTTAGTTATCCTTGGCAGTTCCAGAACCACAGGAATGTCACCGTCGTTTGGTGGAGTTGTAGAATATGCAAAAACACCCTGGAACATTTACATAAGATGACTGGTGTAACTGAAAGAAGGCGTGGTCTAGTTAACTGCCATCCAGCACCTGTCCCATCTCAGCCCCTTATTATTAGTCAACAGACCTTGTTGTTTGCCGGCGTGCCTGACTGACTGTAGTCCAACCAATATCAATATGAGAAAGACTCTTCTGGAACACAGAAGGCACACCTCACACACGGACTCACTTCCTCAAATATTAGACCTTGTTAGGTCATGTTTAGAAATCCCTCATAGTAGAAAACACGGTTGGCAGAGTAAATACTGGAGTAGACGCAGTAGATTAAAGAACATTCAACAACCGGCCTCAGAGCAACAACAACAACAACAACCGGCCTCAGAGCAACAACAACAACAACCGGCCTCAGAGCAACAACAACAACAACCGGCCTCAGAGCAACAACAACAACAACCGGCCTCAGAGCAACAACAATAACAACCGGCCTCAGAGCAACAACAACAACAACCGGCCTCAGAGCAGCAACAACGACAACCGGCCTCAGAGCAGCAACAACAACAACCGGCCTCAGAGCAGCAACAACAACAACCGGCCTCAGAGCAGCAACAACAACAACAACCGGCCTCAGAGCAGCAACAACAACAACCGGCCTCAGAGCAGCAACAACAACAACCGGCCTCAGAGCAGCAACAACAACAACCGGCCTCAGAGCAACAACAACAACAACCGGCCTCAGAGCAACAACAACAACAACAACCGGCCTCAGAGCAGCAACAACAACAACCGGCCTCAGAGCAACAACAACAACCGGCCTCAGAGCAGCAACAATAACAACCGGCCTCAGAGCAACAACAACAACAACAACCGGCCTCAGAGCAACAACAACAACAACAACCGGCCTCAGAGCAACAACAACAACAACAACCGGCCTCAGAGCAACAACAACAACAACCGGCCTCAGAGCAACAACAACAACAACCGGCCTCAGAGCAACAACAACAACCGGCCTCAGAGCAGCAACAACAACCGGCCTCAGAGCAACAACAACAACAACCGGCCTCAGAGCAGCAACAACAACAACCGGCCTCAGATCAACAACAACAACCGGCCTCAGAGCAGCAACAACAACAACCGGCCTCAGAGCAGCAACAACAACAACCGGCCTCAGAGCAACAACAACAACAACCGGCCTCAGAGCAGCAACAACAACAACCGGCCTCAGAGCAGCAACAACAACAACCGGCCTCAGAGCAGCAACAACAACAACCGGCCTCAGAGCACAACAACAACAACCGGCCTCAGAGCAGCAACAACAACCGGCCTCAGAGCAACAACAACAACCGGCCTCAGAGCAGCAACAACAACAACCGGCCTCAGAGCAAGCAACAACAACAACCGGCCTCAGAGCAGCAACAACAACAACCGGCCTCAGAGCAGCAACAACAACAACCGGCCTCAGAGCAACAACAACAACAACCGGCCTCAGAGCAGCAACAACAACAACCGGCCTCAGAGCAACAACAACAACCGGCCTCAGAGCAACAACAACAACCGGCCTCAGAGCAGCAACAACAACAACCGGCCTCAGAGCAGCAACAACAACCCGGCCTCAGAGCACAACAACAACCGGCCTCAGAGCAACAACAACAACAACCGGCCTCAGAGCAGCAACAACAACAACCGGCCTCAGAGCAGCAACAACAACAACCGGCCTCAGAGCAGCAACAACAACAACCGGCCTCAGAGCAGCAACAACAACCGGCCTCAGAGCAGCAACAACAACAACCGGCCTCAGAGCAGCACCCCCCCGCAACAACAACAACCGGCCTCAGAGCAGCAACAACAACAACCGGCCTCAGAGCAGCAACAACAACCGGCCTCAGAGCAGCAACAACAACAACCGGCCTCAGAGCAACAACAACAACAACAACCGGCCTCAGAGCAGCAACAACAACCGGCCTCAGAGCAACAACAACAACAACCGGCCTCAGAGGTCTTTCAGTCAGCCGTCTCGAGCAGAATTGGTATCCATTCCGTTTCAACTCCAGTCAGTTTAATTGGAAATGAATCAATTTCCTAATAGGGATGTAACTCAATTCCTGAATGGACTAGAATTGAGTCCAACTGTGGTCTACAGTCTAATGTGTAGGACAGAACTTTGTGTAACTGCCATGTTGTCTAAACCCCCTCCACCACACATACATACCACAAGGGAGAGATGGAGGAGACTTACCCCGATGATGCTGAGTCCTTTAAGGTAGTCCATCCTGGGCTGGGCCTGGGGAACACATCCAGCCACCACCACCTTCTTATCCTGCTCCTGGGCCTTCCTGACAGAGACACGACGGGGGTTAATACAGGGAGGACCAACGATGGCTAAGGAAAGTCACTTTTTTTGGGCTGTTTTCTTTAGCACGTACTACTTTTGACCAGGGCCCATAGAGTACCACAGTATGAGTCATAATACCCATAAAACCTAGCGGTCAAACATGGAAATGGTTCCAATCGTTTTTCCACCATAAATTCTCCCCGTAGGGGATTTTAGAAACACTTAAAATAAGGGCTGTGTTTCGTGAAGGCTTACCCTGGCGTGACGTTTTGATAACCACGTAAATCTCTCTAGGACAAGGTGACTTTTATCAATGAAAAAATGAAATAGTGGAAAAACTATTGTTTGACCGCTAGGTATTATGGGTATTATGACCACACCACTGTGTGGCTCTAGAGGGCACTATGTAAGGAATAGGGTGCCATTTGGGACATATCTAACATCTACAGCCTGTCTGTCATTCAATAGCAGACCATTCTCCAACATCACAACATTATTGACACCTGCTGAAATACAAAACACACTGTCTATGGTCCTTCTGTTCTGAAGGTGTTGAAGAAATCATTTCCTTGACTTTTTCTGTCTAGAACAGGGGATCATCAACTAGATTCAGCCACGGGCTTGTTTTTCTTGTGCAGTTAGTCAGGGGACCAGAACATAATTACAGATAATTTGTAAGACTGCAAATTAACCGCAAGAAGCCCAAACAGATATAATGATTTCAAACCTTGTACATAATCACATCTCTATTATCCATGGGAATACTTTGGAACAGATTTCCTAAATTAAAATCCCTTGGAGATGATTTGCTGGTGTTTTTAGTATTTTATGTCATAAACATTATTAAAAACTTGAGGGGACAAATAAAATCCACCGCAGGCAACCAGAACCCCATCTAACTACTGTTTCTATTGAGGCCTGCTGAAACAGGCTGCCCATCTAACTACTGTTTCTATTGAGGCCTGCTGAAAACAAGCCTGCCCATCTAACTACTGTTTTCTATTGAGGCCTGCTGAAACAAGCTGCCCATCTAACTACTGTTTCTATTGAGGCCTGCTGAAACAAGCTGCTGCCCATCTAACTACTGTTTCTATTGAGGCCTGCTGAAACAAGCTGCCCATCTAACTACTGTTTCTATTGAGGCCTGCTGAAACAAGCTGCCCATCTAACTACTGTTTCTATTGAGGCCTGCTGAAACAGGCTGCCCATCTAACTACTGTTTCTATTGAGGCCTGCTGAAACAAGCTGCCCATCTAACTACTGTTTCTATTGAGGCCTGCTGAAACAAGCTGCCCATCTAACTACTGTTTCTATTGAGGCCTGCTGAAACAAGCTGCCCATCTAACTACTGTTTCTATTGAGGCCTGCTGAAACAAGCTGCCCATCTAACTACTGTTTCTATTGAGGCCTGCTGAAACAAGCTGCTCATCTAACTACTGTTTCTATTGAGGCCTGTGAAACAAGCTGCCCATCTAACTACTGTTTCTATTGAGGCCTGCTGAAACAAGCTGCCCATCTAACTACTGTTTCTATTGAGGCCTGCTGAAACAAGCTGCTCATCTAACTACTGTTTCTATTGAGGCCTGCTGAAACAAGCTGCCCATCTAACTACTGTTTCTATTGAGGCCTGCTGAAACAAGCTGCTCATCTAACTACTGTTTCTATTGAGGCCTGCTGAAACAAGCTGCTCATCTAACTACTGTTTCTATTGAGGCCTGTGAAACAAGCTGCCCATCTAACTACTGTTTCTATTGAGGCCTGCTGAAACAAGCTGCCCATCTAACTACTGTTTCTATTGAGGCCTGCTGAAACAGGCTGCCCATCTAACTACTGTTTCTACTGAGGCCTGCTGAAACAGGCTGCCCATCTAACTACTGTTTCTATTGAGGCCTGCTGAAACAAGCTGCCCATCTAACTACTGTTTCTATTGAGGCCTGCTGAAACAAGCTGTCCATCTAACTACTGTTTCTATTGAGGCCTGCTGAAACAAGCTGCCCATCTAACTACTGTTTCTATTGAGGCCTGCTGAAACAAGCTGCCCATCTAACTACTGTTTCTATTGAGGCCTGCTGAAACAAGCTGCCCATCTAACTACTGTTTCTATTGAGGCCTGCTGAAACAAGCTGCCCATCTAACTACTGTTTCTATTGAAACCAGTTCCCAAATTGATTAACATCTCAAAATACTTCAGAAAACTAACCACTCTTTCAGATGCATCAATAGGCCTAAATTACATCCTACAGTAGAGCTGAATCAGTCACAGACATCCTACAGTAGAGCTGAATCAGTCACATACATCCTACAGTAGAGCTGAATCAGTCACAGACATCCTACAGTAGAGCTGAATCAGTCACAGACATCCTACAGTAGAGCTGAATCAGTCACAGACATCCTACGGTAGAGCTGAATCAGTCACAGACATCCTACAGTAGAGCTGAATCAGTCACAGACATCCTACAGTAGAGCTGAATCAGTCACAGACATCCTACGGTAGAGCTGAATCAGTCACAGACATCCTACAGTAGAGCTGAATCAGTCACAGACATCCGTCCGCACCACGGTAGAGCTGAATCAGTCACAGACATCCTACGGTAGAGCTGAATCAGTCACAGCCCACAGTGGCGCTCACGCGTAGAGCTGAATCAGTCACAGACATCCTACGGTAGAGCTGAATCAGTCACAGACATCCTACAGTAGAGCTGAATCAGTCACAGACATGTTAAAGTAATAAGCACAAAATGAAGGTGGCATCACAAGTGCATACTGACCAGTAGGACTGT
The DNA here is from genome assembly GCF_965601325.2 of Salmo salar. Classification (NCBI taxonomy): domain Eukaryota; kingdom Metazoa; phylum Chordata; class Actinopteri; order Salmoniformes; family Salmonidae; genus Salmo; species Salmo salar. Next base: position 4,460,657 of record NC_138292.1, read on the forward strand.
TCCTGTCTGTACTAGATAACCAGGTCTCTAATCCACTCTGGTGATTGGTCAGTAGGACTGTTCCTGTCTGTACTAGATAACCAGGTCTATAATCCACTCTGGTGATTGGTCAGTAGGACTGTTCCTGTCTGTACTAGATAACCAGGTCTATAATCCACTCTGGTGATTGGTCAGTAGGACTGTTCCTGTCTGTACTAGATAACCAGGTCTATAATCCACTCTGGTGATTGGTCAGTAGGACTGTTCCTGTCTGTACTAGATAACCAGGTCTCTAATCCACTCTGGTGATTGGTCAGTAGGACTGTTCCTGTCTGTACTAGATAACCAGGTCTATAATCCACTCTGGTGATTGGTCAGTAGGACTGTTCCTGTCTGTACTAGATAACCAGGTCTATAATCCACTCTGGTGATTGGTCAGTAGGACTGTTCCTGTCTGTACTAGATAACCAGGTCTCTAATCCACTCTGGTGATTGGTCAGTAGGACTGTTCCTGTCTGTACTAGATAACCAGGTCTATAATCCACTCTGGTGATTGGTCAGTAGGACTGTTCCTGTCTGTACTAGATAACCAGGTCTCTAATCCACTCTGGTGATTGGTCAGTAGGACTGTTCCTGTCTGTACTAGATAACCAGGTCTCTAATCCACTCTGGTGATTGGTCAGTAGGACTGTTCCTGTCTGTACTAGATAACCAGGTCTATAATCCACTCTGGTGATTGGTCAGTAGGACTGTTCCTGTCTGTACTAGATAACCAGGTCTCTAATCCACTCTGGTGATTGGTCAGTAGGACTGTTCCTGTCTGTACTAGATAACCAGGTCTCTAATCCACTCTGGTGATTGGTCAGTAGGACTGTTCCTGTCTGTACTAGATAACCAGGTCTATAATCCACTCTGGTGATTGGTCAGTAGGACTGTTCCTGTCTGTACTAGATAACCAGGTCTCTAATCCACTCTGGTGATTGGTCAGTAGGACTGTTCCTGTCTGTACTAGATAACCAGGTCTATAATCCACTCTGGTGATTGGTCAGTAGGACTGTTCCTGTCTGTACTAGATAACCAGGTCTCGTAATCCACTCTGGTGATTGGTCAGTAGGGCTGTTCCTGTCTGTACTAGATAACCAGGTCTCATAATCCACTCTGGTGATTGGTCAGTAGGACTGTTCCTGTCTGTACTAGATAACCAGGTCTATAATCCACTCTGGTGATTGGTCAGTAGGACTGTTCCTGTCTGTACTAGATAACCAGGTCTCTAATCCACTCTGGTGATTGGTCAGTAGGGCTGTTCCTGTCTGTACTAGATAACCAGGTCTCTAATCCACTCTGGTGATTGGTCAGTAGGACTGTTCCTGTCTGTACTAGATAACCAGGTCTATAATCCACTCTGGTGATTGGTCAGTAGGACTGTTCCTGTCTGTACTAGATAACCAGGTCTCTAATCCACTCTGGTGATTGGTCAGTAGGACTGTTCCTGTCTGTACTAGATAACCAGGTCTCTAATCCACTCTGGTGATTGGTCAGTAGGACTGTTCCTGTCTGTACTAGATAACCAGGTCTCTAATCCACTCTGGTGATTGGTCAGTAGGGCTGTTCCTGTCTGTACTAGATAACCAGGTCTCTAATCCACTCTGGTGATTGGTCAGTAGGACTGTTCCTGTCTGTACTAGATAACCAGGTCTCTAATCCACTCTGGTGATTGGTCAGTAGGACTGTTCCTGTCTGTACTAGATAACCAGGTCTATAATCCACTCTGGTGATTGGTCAGTAGGACTGTTCCTGTCTGTACTAGATAACCAGGTCTATAATCCACTCTGGTGATTGGTCAGTAGGACTGTTCCTGTCTGTACTAGATAACCAGGTCTCTAATCCACTCTGGTGATTGGTCAGTAGGACTGTTCCTGTCTGTACTAGATAACCAGGTCTATAATCCACTCTGGTGATTGGTCAGTAGGACTGTTCCTGTCTGTACTAGATAACCAGGTCTGTAATCCACTCTGGTGATTGGTCAGTAGGACTGTTCCTGTCTGTACTAGATAACCAGGTCTCTAATCCACTCTGGTGATTGGTCAGTAGGACTGTTCCTGTCTGTACTAGATAACCAGGTCTCTAATCCACTCTGGTGATTGGTCAGTAGGGCTGTTCCTGTCTGTACTAGATAACCAGGTCTATAATCCACTCTGGTGATTGGTCAGTAAGGCTGTTTCCTGTCTACTCTATCCACGGAGCCACAGTGTCACCAATGAGGATGGTTACATATTATCCTCTTTACTATCAACTTCATTATGAGAGCGTTGATGGGCACTTAACCTCAACCTTTAAGATGTTGAAATGTAAAGGTCAGGTGTTAGTCAGGCGTTTGAGTGGCCCATTTCCATCTGGCTGGCTGGGTAATGTGCTTAATACCTAGGAGAAAGAGGTGGATGAGGAGGAAGGGGACAGGGAGGAGGACCAGGGGAGAGGGAGGTGGTGGAGGAGGAGGAAGGTGGTGGAGGAGGGGGAAGGGGACAGGGAGGTGGTGGAGGAGGACCAGGGGAGAGGGAGGAGGTGGATGAGGAGGAAGGGGACAGGGAGGTGGTGGAGGAGGAGGGGGAGGTGGTGGAGTTGCAGGAGAGGGAGAGAGAGAGGGCAGAAGGAGCAGGAGGTAGTGAGGTGGTGGAGGAGGGAGAGAGAGAGGGCAGAAGGAGCAGGAGGTAGTGAGGTGGTGGAGGAGGGGGAGAGAGAGGACAGAAGGAGCAGGAGGTAGTGAGGTGGTGGAGGAGGACCAGAAGGAGCGGTGGAGAGGGAGGTGCTGGAGGAGGACCAGAAGGAGCGGTGGAGAGGGAGGTGCTGGCTGGATGACTGGCTGGCTGGCTAACTGGCTGGCTGGATGACTGGCTGTACCACAGGGGAGAGGAAATGCCAGCTCTGGGTTCAAATACAATTAGAAAATCTATCAAATCGCCTCTCAGAGTTTCCTTCAGTAAGTCCACCAGAACATTTCTCCTTTAGTATGCTTAATACCAGAAGATATGTCATTTTGGGACTGTTCTATTGGTCAACTGTGCCAGGCGAGCTCAATCAAGCACAGATAAATGATATGAAATGATTTGAAAACAGTATTGAAAGCCAGCTCTGTCTGACAGCTGTAGAAAAGACATCTGGTCCTGCTGTCCACAAAAACTCACAACTCAATGGGCTTCCTGTACTGAGACAGCAGCAAGACATCTCCACACTGAAGACTGAAACGGGACAGTAGAATCAGATGTGTTTCCATCCTGTACTGAGACAGCAGCAAGACATCTCCACACTGAAGACTGAAACGGGACAGTAGAATCAGATGTGTTTCCATCCTGTACTGAGACAGCAGCAAGACATCTCCACACTGAAGACTGAAACGGGACAGTAGAATCAGATGTGTTTCCATCCTGTACTGAGACAGCAGCAAGACATCTCCACACTGAAGACTGAAACGGGACAGAGTAGAATCAGATGTGTTTCCATCCTGTACCACAACACTCAAACATCTCTCCACACAGAAGACTGAAACGGGACAGAGTAGAATCAGATGTGTTTCCATCCTGTACCACAACACTCAAACATCTCTACACACAGAAGACTGAAACGGGACGAGTAGAATCAGATGTGTTTCCATCCTGTACCACAACACTCAAACATCTCTCCACACAGAAGACTGAAACGGGACAGTAGAATCAGATGTGTTTCCATCCTGTACCACAACACTCAAACATCTCTCCACACTGAAGACTGAAACGGGACAGAGTAGAATCAGATGTGTTTCCATCCTGTACCACAACACTCAAACATCTCTCCACACAGAAGACTGAAACGGGACAGAGTAGAATCAGATGTGTTTCCATCCTGTACCACAACACTCAAACATCTCTCCACACTGAAGACTGAAACGGGACAGAGTAGAATCAGATGTGTTTCCATCCTGTACCACAACACTCAAACATCTCTCCACACAGAAGACTGAAACGGGACAGTAGAATCAGATGTGTTTCCATCCTGTACCACAACACTCAAACATCTCTCCACACAGAAGACTGAAACGGGACAGTAGAATCAGATGTGTTTCCATCCCGTACCACAACACTCAAACATCTCTCCACACAGAAGACTGAAACGGGACAGAGTAGAATCAGATGTGTTTCCATCCTGTACCACAACACTCAAACATCTCTCCACACAGAAGACTGAAACGGGACAGTAGAATCAGATGTGTTTCCATCCTGTACCACAACACTCAAACATCTCTCCACACAGAAGACTGAAACGGGACAGTAGAATCAGATGTGTTTCCATCCCGTACCACAACACTCAAACATCTCTACATACAGAAGACTGAAACGGGACAGAGTAGAATCAGATGTGTTTCCATCCTGTACCACAACACTCAAACATCTCTCCACACAGAAGACTGAAACGGGACAGAGTAGAATCAGATGTGTTTCCATCCTGTACCACAACACTCAAACATCTCTACATACAGAAGACTGAAACGGGACAGTAGAATCAGATGTGTTTCCATCCCGTACCACAACACTCAAACATCTCTACATACAGAAGACTGAAACGGGACAGAGTAGAATCAGATGTGTTTCCATCCTGTACCACAACACTCAAACATCTCTACATACAGAAGACTGAAACGGGACAGAGTAGAATCAGATGTGTTTCCATCCTGTACCACAACACTCAAACATCTCTCCACACAGAAGACTGAAACGGGACAGAGTAGAATCAGATGTGTTTCCATCCTGTACCACAACACTCAAACATCTCTACACACAGAAGGATCTGTGCCAGGTTTTCTTTTTGTCTGGTGATCAAACAAGTTGCTTCTGTTGCACTTAAAGTAGCATAAGATCAGGAAATGGGGTATGAAAACACACTGCTGTACATATACAGTCCAATACTGTTCCAGTGTGCTGACAGTCAGTGAACCTAAATCCAAAGAGACATTTTTGTCCGACCTAATTTTGCGTGATTTGTAAATCAAGTCAGAGGTAAAATTCCAGGATGTACATTCAGGTATCATCACGTGTTCTACTGTACATGATGTGTCTTGGCCCTGTCCGTTCAGGGTCCGTTCAGGGTGGAGGGACTGCAGGCTAGATCAACACAGCTTGGCATGGCAGTCACAAAGATGGGATGTCTGGGAGTTTTTAAAAATCAGTCAGCAGGTCAGACTCAACAGATCAGGAGCGATGTGCCAGACAGACAGGGAGGGAGAGGAGGGAGGCAGGGAGGGAGAGCAGGGAGGGAGAGCAGGGAGGGAGAGCAGGGAGGGAGAGCAATGAGGAAGGGAGAGCAGGGAGGCAGGGGAGAGAGAGCAGGGAGGGGGAGGCAGGGGAGGGAGAGCAGGGAGGGAGAGCAGGGAGGGAGAGCAGGGAGGAAGAGCAGGGAGGCAGGGAGGGAGAGCAGGGAGGGAGGGAGAGAGAGCAGGGAGGAAGAGCAGGGAGGGAGAGCAGGGAGGAAGAGCAGGGAGGGAGAGCAGGGAGGAAGAGCAGGGAGGGAGAGCAGGGAGGAAGAGCAGGGAGGGAGAGCAGGGAGGGAGAGCAGGGAGGGAGAGCAGGGAGGCAGGGAGAGAGAGCAGGGAGGCAGAGCAGGGAGGCAGAGCAGGGAGGCAGAGCAGGGAGGTAGAGCAGGGAGGTAGAGCAGGGAGGGAGAGCAGGGAGGCAGAGCAGGGAGGGAGAGCAGGGAGGGAGAGCAGGGAGGCAGGGAGAGAGAGCAGGGAGGCAGAGCAGGGAGGCAGAGCAGGGAGGTAGAGCAGGGAGGTAGAGCAGGGAGGGAGAGCAGGGAGGCAGAGCAGGGAGGGAGAGCAGGGAGGGAGGGAGGTAGAGCAGGGAGGTAGAGCAGGGAGGTAGAGCAGGGAGGCAGAGCAGGGAGGGAGGGAGAGCAGGGAGGAAGAGCAGGGAGGGAGAGCAGGGAGGCAGGGAGAGAGAGCAGGGAGGCAGAGCAGGGAGGCAGAGCAGGGAGGCAGAGCAGGGAGGCAGAGCAGGGAGGAGAGCAGGGAGGGAGAGCAGGAGGAGAGCAGGGAGGCAGAGCAGGGAGGCAGAGCAGGGAGGTAGAGCAGGGAGGTAGAGCAGGGAGGGAGAGCAGGGAGGCAGAGCAGGGAGGGAGAGCAGGGAGGGAGGGAGGTAGAGCAGGGAGGTAAAGCAGGGAGGCAGAGCAGGGAGGGAGGGAGAGCAGGGAGGAAGAGCAGGGAGGGAGAGCAGGGAGGCAGGGAGAGAGAGCAGGGAGGCAGAGCAGGGAGGCAGAGCAGGGAGGGAGGGAGGGAGGTAGAGCAGGGAGGTAGAGCAGGGAGGCAGAGCAGGGAGGCAGAGCAGGGAGGGAGAGCAGGGAGGGAGGGAGGTAGAGCAGGGAGGTAGAGCAGGGAGGTAGAGCAGGGAGGCAGAGCAGGGAGGGAGGGAGAGCAGGGAGGAAGAGCAGGGAGGGAGAGCAGGGAGGAAGAGCAGGGAGGGAGTGCAGGGAGGCAGGGAGAGAGAGCAGGGAGGCAGAGCAGGGAGGCAGAGCAGGGAGGTAGAGCAGGGAGGTAGAGCAGGGAGGGAGAGCAGGGAGGGAGAGCAGGGAGGCAGGGAGAGAGAGCAGGGAGGCAGAGCAGGGAGGCAGAGCAGGGAGGTAGAGCAGGGAGGTAGAGCAGGGAGGGAGAGCAGGGAGGCAGAGCAGGGAGGGAGAGCAGGGAGGGAGGGAGGTAGAGCAGGGAGGTAAAGCAGGGAGGCAGAGCAGGGAGGGAGGGAGAGCAGGGAGGAAGAGCAGGGAGGGAGAGCAGGGAGGCAGGGAGAGAGAGCAGGGAGGCAGAGCAGGGAGGCAGAGCAGGGAGGGAGGGAGGGAGGTAGAGCAGGGAGGTAGAGCAGGGAGGCAGAGCAGGGAGGCAGAGCAGGGAGGTAGGGAGGGAGAGCAGGGAGGGAGGGAGGGAGGTAGAGCAGGGAGGGAGAGCAGGGAGGGAGGGAGGGAGGTAGAGCAGGGAGGCAGAGCAGGGAGGGAGAGCAGGGAGGTAGAGCAGGGAGGGAGAGCAGGGAGGGAGAGCAGGGAGGGAGACACCAGTTTTGGTACAGGTACAGCAGACTAGCACACTACCTACAGTAACATCCATTTATTCAGCCGATACTCGGGAAGTCAAATATCTATACAAGACTGTGATATGTAACTATCTATTTCCCCAACACTTGAGGGGAGGAGGCACCGCCTGCAGAACTGAACCGGGTTCAAGAGATCTCCACCTGATCTCAGAGGACATCTGCTGGCGCCCGGGTCACTGGTGTGCAGCGAAGCTGAACCAATCGCCCGAGCCCTGCCTCCCATCCAACCCTGGCATGAGCCGACGTGATTGGCTTTCCCCCTGGGGTGTCTGGGCGAAAGCTCATCCACGTCGCGCCTGATTCACTGTGTCACCACGGCCGGGCGCCGAGCGCATTAGGGCGCCGTTTGTCAGGAGCGTTACTGAATAATGCAGGCGTGATGTAGCTCGTAATGGCAGGGTCCTGAACAACGAGGCCTTTTTAAAAACAGGGTGTCACAACGGACTTGTAGAGATGAGCATCTTTTTAAGTGGCTGTTCTCCTCAGAGGAGACTCACGGACTGACTCAGGAGACAGGTCAGTGACAGTCCTGCTCTCCACTCAGGAGACAGGTCAGTGACAGTCCTGCTCTCCACTCAGGAGACAGGTCAGTGACAGTCCAGCTCTCCACTCAGGAGACAGGTCAGTGACAGTCCTGCTCTCCACTCAGGAGACAGGTCAGTGACAGTCCTGCTCTCCACTCAGGAGACAGGTCAGTGACAGTCCAGCTCTCCACTCAGGAGACAGGTCAGTGACAGTCCAGCTCTCCACTCAGGAGACACGTCAGTGACAGTCCTGCTCTCCACTCAGGAGACAGGTCAGTGACAGTCCCGCTCTCCACTCAGGAGACAGGTCAGTGACAGTCCTGCTCTCCACTCAGGAGACAGGTCAGTGACAGTCCAGCTCTCCACTCAGGAGACCAAGGGCCATTTACACGTCACCCTGAGGAAGGAAGGGCCATTTACACGCCACCCTGAGGAAGGAAGGGCCATTTACACGTCACCCTGAGGAAGGAAGGGCCATTTACACGCCACCCTGAGGAAGGAAGGGCCATTTACACGTCACCCTGAGGAAGGAAGGGCCATTTACACGTCACCCTGAGGAAGGAAGGGCCATTTACACGTCACCCTGAGGAAGGAAGGGCAGAGAATCAAACTGGTTTGTTGACATTAGTAGCCAGCTAAGTAAAAAGGAGATCAGATGGATGTGTGATGACTGAGGGTTCTGAGGACTGCCGTTCCTAATCTGACTGAATAATAACTGACAGTCTACCTCAACGTTTCCCCTCACATCCCCTGAGATGGAGGACTCATTATGGAAGATTTATAAACAGACTGAACTCCAACTCAAAAGCCTCTAGTAAACCAGACACACACACACACACACACACACACACACACACACACACACACACACACACACACACACACACACACACACACACACACACACACACACACACACACACACACACACACGCAGTCCTACCATCTCTCCTCTAACCTTCATATAGTCCTACCATCTCTCCTCTAACCTTCATATAGTCCTACCATCTCTCCTCTAACCTTCATATAGTCCTACCATCTCTCCTCTAACCTTCATATAGTCCTACCATCTCTCCTCTAACCTTCATATAGTCCTACCATCTCTCCTCTAACCTTCATATAGTCCTACCATCTCTCCTCTAACCTTCATATAGTCCTACCATCTCTCCTCTAACCTTCATATAGTCCTACCATCTCTCCTCTAACCTTCATATAGTCCTACCATCTCTCCTCTAACCTTCATATAGTCCTACCATCTCTCCTCTAACCTTCATATAGTCCTACCATCTCTCCTCTAACCTTCATATAGTCCTACCATCTCTCCTCTAACCTTCATATAGTCCTACCATCTCTCCTCTAACCTTCATATAGTCCTACCATCTCTCCTCTAACCTTCATATAGTCCTACCATCTCTCCTCTAACCTTCATATAGTCCTACCATCTCTCCTCTAAACTTCATATAGTCCTACCATCTCTCCTCTAACCTTCATATAGTCCTACCATCTCTCCTCTAACCTTCATATAGTCCTACCATCTCTCCTCTAACCTTCATATAGTCCTACCATCTCTCCTCTAACCTTCATATAGTCCTACCATCTCTCCTCTAACCTTCATATAGTCCTACCATCTCTCCTCTAACCTTCATATAGTCCTACCATCTCTCCTCTAACCTTCATATAGTCCTACCATCTCTCCTCTAACCTTCATATAGTCCTACCATCTCTCCTCTAACCTTCATATAGTCCTACCATCTCTCCTCTAACCTTCATATAGTCCTACCATCTCTCCTCTAACCTTCATATAGTCCTACCATCTCTCCTCTAACCTTCATATAGTCCTACCATCTCTCCTCTAACCTTCATATAGTCCTACCATCTCTCCTCTAACCTTCATATAGTCCTACCATCTCTCCTCTAACCTTCATATAGTCCTACCATCTCTCCTCTAACCTTCATATAGTCCTACCATCTCTCCTCTAACCTTCATATAGTCCTACCATCTCTCCTCTAACCTTCATATAGTCCTACCATCTCTCCTCTAACCTTCATATAGTCCTACCATCTCTCCTCTAACCTTCATATAGTCCTACCATCTCTCCTCTAACCTTCATATAGTCCTACCATCTCTCCTCTAACCTCATATAGTCCTACCATCTCTCCTCTAACCTTCAATAGTCCTACCATCTCTCCTCTAACCTTCATATAGTCCTACCATCTCTCCTCTACACACTTCACATAGTCCTACCATCTCTCCTCTAACCTTCATATAGTCCTACCATCTCTCCTCTAACCTTCTTATAGTCTACCATCTCTCCTCTAACCTTCTATAGTCCTACCATCTCTCCTCTAACCTTCATATAGTCCTACCATCTCTCCTCTAACCTTCATATAGTCCTACCATCTCTCCTCTAACCTTCATATAGTCCTACCATCTCTCCTCTAACCTTCATATAGTCCTACCATCTCTCCTCTAACCTTCATATAGTCCTACCATCTCTCCTCTACACCTTCATATAGTCCTACCATCTCTCCTCTAACCTTCATATAGTCCTACCATCTCTCCTCTAACCTTCATATAGTCCTACCATCTCTCCTCTAACCTTCATATAGTCCTACCATCTCTCCTCTAACCTTCATATAGTCCTACCATCTCTCCTCTAACCTTCATATAGTCCTACCATCTCTCCTCTAACCTTCATATAGTCCTACCATCTCTCCTCTAACCTTCATATAGTCCTACCATCTCTCCTCTAACCTTCATATAGTCCTACCATCTCTCCTCTAACCTACATATAGTCCTACCATCTCTCCTCTAACCTTCACATAGTCCTACCATCTCTCCTCTAACCTTCATATAGACCTACCATCTCTCCTCTAACCTTCATATAGTCCTACCTCTACAGGTTAAAACATATCGTTATGAACTGCGTGATGATATGTAATCATCTCTGACCATAAACCAGTCAGCCATCCTAACATAAAACCTTCCATGACCTTCCATATTGTAAACCCTGGTCTCTGCTCTCGACCGCAGCAGAGCATTGCCATTAACAAAGCAACAGGACTATCAGCCTGATCTCTTGGCACAAACACAACACCGGTATACCATCTGTTGATTGTTGATGTGCAACACAGGGCTGATCTCCATCTCGGAGGTTCAGTATGGTGTGTAAACACACACAGGGTTATAAACACACAGCTTTACCTGTATACTCAGGGAAGAGAGGTCAGGGCTTTGTGGTTAAGGTCACCTTTCCCTGACCTTAGGTTACTTAAGGTATCACAACTGTCAAGGGCTGCTGATGAAGGCTGGTTGGACCATTAAGTGTGTTACTAACAAGTGAGAACAGTCTTCAGGGCTTTGTGGTTAAACAGGGACATTAGGCGGTGGAGATTATAGGCCCTAGTCACCTTTTATTTACCTCAGGTTACATAACAGATCCCAGTATACCAGAAAGAACAAAGCTGAGAGCAACATGTTTTACAATTCAAGAAGTACTTCTTCAGAGGTGGAGGCCATGCAGGTTGTCTTCATGGTCATGTAGCAGTAGAGAAGGGTTTGTAATGGCTGTAGGTATGTATCCATGCAGGTTGTCTTCAGGGTCATGGAGCAGTAGAGAAGGGTTTGTAATGGCTGTAGGTATGTATCCATGCAGGTTGTCTTCAGGGTCATGTAGCAGTAGAGAAGGGTTTGTAATGGCTGTAGGTATGTATCCATGCAGGTTGTCTTCAGGGTCATGTAGCAGTAGAGAAGGGTTTGTAATGGCTGTAGGTATGTATCCATGCAGGTTGTCTTCAGGGTCATGGAGCAGTAGAGAAGGGTTTGTAATGGCTGTAGGTATGTATCCATGCAGGTTGTCTTCATGGTCATGTAGCAGTAGAGAAGGGTTTGTAATGGCTGTAGGTATGTATCCATGCAGGTTGTCTTCATGGTCATGTAGCAGTAGAGAAGGGTTTGTAATGGCTGTAGGTATGTATCCATGCAGGTTGTCTTCAGGGTCATGTAGCAGTAGAGAAGGGTTTGTAATGGCTGTAGGTATGTATCCATGCAGGTTGTCTTCAGGGTCATGTAGCAGTAGAGAAGGGTTTGTAATGGCTGTAGGTATGTCTCCATGTTCTTATCATCTCCATGTCCATATCCTCCCTCCGTTCTTATCCTCCCTCTGTTCTTATCCTCCCTCTGTTCTTATCCTCCCTCCGTTCTTATCCTCCCTCCGTTCTTATCCTCCCTCTGTTCTTATCCTCCCTCTGTTCTTATCCTCCCTCCGTTCTTATCCTCCCTCCGTTCTTATCCTCCCTCCGTTCTTATCCTCCCTCTGTTCTTATCCTCCCTCTGTTCTTATCCTCCCTCCGTTCTTATCCTCCCTCTGTTCTTATCCTCCCTCCGTTCTTATCCTCCCTCTGTGCTTATCCTCCCTCTGTGCTTATCCTCCCTCTGTGCTTATCCTCCCTCTGTTCTTATCCTCCCTCTGTGCTTATCCTCCCTCTGTTCTTATCCTCCCTCCGTTCTTATCCTCCCTCTGTGCTTATCCTCCCTCTGTGCTTATCCTCCCTCTGTCCTCCCTCTGTTCTTATCCTCCCTCTGTCCTCCCTCTGTTCTTGTCCTCCTTCTGTTCTTATCCTCTCCATGTCCATCTCCTCCCTCTGTGGAGATGGAGGGCCAAGACCAGGTCACAGTGCCAGATCTCTGGTCTGGAGGACGACTCCCATCAACTGATCTGACGATGTTTCACCTTTTACATAGATCTGGATGATGGAACTCAGTCCATGTTTCACCAGAATATACAGACAGCTTAAGTAGTCGAAACAGATACAATTCACCCGATTAAAAAGATGCAACATTCAGTTACAACAGAAAAACAGCAAGGACGATGAGCACTGATTGATTTTATAAGGGTATGAATAAAATCAAAGAGCTTTTATAATGAAATGTGTTCAAGTTCATCTACTTCCTCTGTTTCTCTCTCTTTCTGTCCCTCACTCTCTCCCCCTCATCCTCTCGTCTCTCATCCTCTCTTTATCCCTCCCTCTTTCAATAACAGGTGGCATTGTAATGTATTCATAGGCCACGCACTGCATTCAGGCAAACATCACATCTACTGTACACAGGCTAGCGAACGAGGCCAAACATCACATCTCCTACTGTACACAGGCTAGCTAACGAGGCCAAACATCACATCTCCTACTGTATACAGGCTAGCTAACGAGGCCAAACATCACATCTCCTACTGTACACAGGCTAGCTAACGAGGCCAAACATCACATCTCCTACTGTACACAGGCTAGCTAACGAGGCCAAACATCACATCTCCTACCGTACACAGGCTAGCTAACGAGGCCAAACATCACATCTACTGTACACAGGCTAGCTAACGAGACCAAACATCACATCTCCTACTGTACACAGGCTAGCTAACGAGGCCAAACATCACATCTCCTACTGTACACAGGCTAGCGAACGAGGCCAAACATCACATCTCCTACTGTACACAGGCTAGCTAACGAGGCCAAACATCACATCTCCTACTGTACACAGGCTAGCTAACGAGGCCAAACATCACATCTCCTACCGTACACAGGCTAGCTAACGAGGCCAAACATCACATCTCCTACTGTACACAGGCTAGCTAACGAGACCAAACATCACATCTCCTACTGTACACAGGCTAGCTAACGAGGCCAAACATCACATCTCCTACCGTACACAGGCTAGCTAACGAGGCCAAACATCACATCTCCTACCGTACACAGGCTAGCTAACGAGGCCAAACGTCACATCTCCTACTGTACACAGGCTAGCTAACGAGGCCAAACATCACATCTCCTACTGTACACAGGCTAGCTAACGAGGCCAAACATCACATCTCCTACTGTACACAGGCTAGCTAACGAGGCCAAACGTCACATCTCCTACTGTACACAGGCTAGCTAACGAGGCCAAACATCACATCTCCTACTGTACACAGGCTAGCTAACGAGGCCAAACATCACATCTCCTACTGTACACAGGCTAGCTAACGAGGCCAAACATCACATCTCCTACTGTACACAGGCTAGCTAACGAGGCCAAACAAGCGGACTAAAAGCACTACATTAGCTCCTCACAGAGCCCTCGACTGAGGTCATTTTACCATGAATAATACCCACGTCAACAAATCTGAAGCTGAGCCTCATTTCACATGAAACATCATCATGTGATTTAGGCTACTTGTATTGAGAATATTCTGTGATCTGTCAGTGCCTCGTGGGAGTGTTGGCCAATAGGTCTACTGAATAGACGACAGGTACACTGAAGGTAATACATGGTAGAGACATAGGATATGCATTCTGCTAACATTCCCAGGCAAACACCACATTATCGCCATGGCGACCACTAGAAGTCAGAACGACTTAACAGAAATATGAAAACAATCCAACAACATTACACTGTGAGGTGGAGTGGCTCACACACACACACACACACACACACACACACACACACACACACACACACACACACACACACACACACACACACACACACACACACACACACACAGAGTAAGACATAGGCACCCACTAGGGCCATATAAAACCTGATTCCGTTTAGTTTCTTCAGGTTTATGTATTCCCGTTTAGTTTCTATACATTTCTTTTTTCAGGCGTTTGCGCTCAAAATCACACACAAAAAAAACTAAATAGGAAATTCTAAGTCCATAACAATGCTTAGCCCACATCAGGAGACCACTTTCAAGGTCT
>NC_138292.1:4480000-4522500 GCF_965601325.2 Salmo salar
AGAAATGCTCACAAACAGGGATGTAAACAAATTAGTGCACAACATTTGAGAAATCCATTTTCTGTGCATACAGAACATTTCCCGGGGTCTTTAACTTCAGCTCATGAAACATGGGACCAACACTTTACATGTTGCCTTTATATTTTAGTTCAGCGTAAGTGAGTTTGGCGGGTTTATTCCACTAAAACTATTCCAGTTTGTGAGCTTGGTAATGGACTGGCCTTGTGAAGGTCTCTGATCACCTGCTGGGTTACAAATGAGACACAGATACAGACCCCATGAACCTTTCTACACATCATCCTCCTGGTCTATAGACCTCCCCTCCTCCTCCTGGGTTATAGACCTCCCCTCCTCCTGGGTTATAGACCTCCCCTCCCCTCCTCCTGGTCTATAGACCTCCCCTCCTCCCTCCTCCTGGTCTATAGACTTCCCCTCCTCCTCCTGGTCTATAGACCTCCCCTCCTCCTCCCCTTCATCTACACTGATTAAAGTGGATTTAACAAGTGGCATCAATAAGGCATCATATCTTTCACCTGGTCAGCATGTCATGGAAAGAGCAGGTGTTCTTAATGTTCTGTCCACTCAGTGTATAGACCTTAGCGATATCCCCTGCATCCTGATATGAGCCATCAAAACAAAAAAGGGAGATGAAGAGAAATCAGGGACAAAATGTTTCTGTCAAGTCAACATAACGGTCCTAAATCCCTCTCCTCATTATAATGTGTTGGACAGGGGTCAGAGATGGACGACAACTGGGATCCATGTTAACAGACTGTCACCTCGCAGCGACGGGCCTCATAAAAGACCAGTGGAGAGAGAGAGAGAGAGAGAAAAGACTACTGGGGAAAACAAATCAAACATAAATAAATCGACCATCCTGCTACCATACAGTGGGTAAACGCCGTGACTGTGTCTCAAAACCTACCGTCTACCTGGCCCACCACTCCATCCTGGACAGGCTTTATGACCAGGTTCACCACTCCACCCTGGACAGGCTTTATGACCAGGTTCACCACTCCACCCTGGACAGGCTTTATGACCAGGCCCACCACTCCATCCTGGACAGGCTTTATGACCAGGTTCACCACTCCACCCTGGACAGGCTTTATGACCAGGTCCACCACTCCATCCTGGACAGGCTTTATGACCAGGTCCACCACTCCATCCTGGACAGGCTTTATGACCAGGTCCACCACTCCATCCTGGACAGGCTTTATGACCAGGTCCACCACTCCATCCTGGACAGGCTTTATGACCAGGTCCACCACTCCATCCTGGACAGGCTTTATGACCAGGTCCACCACATCCTGGACAGGCTTTATGACCAGGTCCACCACTCCATCCTGGACAGGCTTTATGACCAGGTCCACCACTCCATCCTGGACAGGCTTTATGACCAGGTCCACCACTCCATCCTGGACAGGCTTTATGACCAGGCCCACCACTCCACCCTGGACAGGCTTTATGACCAGGTTCACCACTCCATCCTGGACAGGCTTTATGACCAGGTTCACCACTCCACCCTGGACAGGCTTTATGACCAGGTCCACCACTCCATCCTGGACAGGCTTTATGACCAGGCCCACCACTCCACCCTGGACAGGCTTTATGACCAGGTCCACCACTCCATCCTGGACAGGCTTTATGACCAGGCCCACCACTCCACCCTGGACAGGCTTTATGACCAGGTCCACCACTCCATCCTGGACAGGCTTTATGACCAGGTCCACCACTCCATCCTGGACAGGCTTTATGACCAGGTCCACCACTCCATCCTGGACAGGCTTTATGACCAGGCCCACCACTCCATCCTGGACAGGCTTTATGACCAGGCCCACCACTCCACCCTGGACAGGCTTTATGACCAGGTTCACCACTCCATCCTGGACAGGCTTTATGACCAGGTTCACCACTCCACCCTGGACAGGCTTTATGACCAGGTTCACCACTCCACCCTGGACAGGCCATTATGACCAGGTCCACCACTCCATCCTGGACAGGCTTTATGACCAGGTCCACCACTCCATCCTGGACAGGCTTTATGACCAGGTCCACCACTCCATCCTGGACAGGCTTTATGACCAGGTCCACCACTCCACCCTGGACAGGCTTTATGACCAGGTCCACCACTCCATCCTGGACAGGCTTTATGACCAGGTTCACCACTCCATCCTGGACAGGCTTTATGACCAGGTCCACCACTCCATCCTGGACAGGCTTTATGACCAGGTCCACCACTCCATCCAGGACAGGCTTTATGACCAGGTCCACCACTCCATCCTGGACAGGCTTTATGACCAGGTCCACCACTCCACCCTGGACAGGCTTTATGACCAGGTCCACCACTCCATCCTGGACAGGCTTTATGACCAGGTTCACCACTCCATCCTGGACAGGCTTTATGACCAGGCCCACCACTCCACCCTGGACAGGCTTTATGACCAGGTTCACCACTCCATCCTGGACAGGCTTTATGACCAGGTTCACCACTCCACCCTGGACAGGCTTTATGACCAGGTTCACCACTCCACCCTGGACAGGCTTTATGACCAGGTCCACCACTCCATCCTGGACAGGCTTTATGACCAGGTCCACCACTCCATCCTGGACAGGCTTTATGACCAGGTCCACCACTCCATCCTGGACAGGCTTTATGACCAGGTCCACCACTCCACCCTGGACAGGCTTTATGACCAGGTCCACCACTCCATCCTGGACAGGCTTTATGACCAGGTCCACCACTCCATCCTGGACAGGCTTTATGACCAGGTCCACCACTCCATCCTGGACAGGCTTTATGACCAGGTCCACCACTCCACCCTGGACAGGCTTTATGACCAGGTCCACCACTCAAATCCTGGACAGGCTTTATGACCAGGTTCACCACTCCATCCTGGACAGGCTTTATGACCAGGTCCACCACTCCATCCTGGACAGGCTTTATGACCAGGTTCACCACTCCATCCTGGACAGGCTTTATGACCAGGTCCACCACTCCATCCTGGACAGGCTTTATGACCAGGTTCACCACTCCATCCTGGACAGGCTTTATGACCAGGTTCACCACTCCATCCTGGACAGGCTTTATGACCAGGTCCACCACTCCATCCTGGACAGGCTTTATGACCAGGTTCACCACTCCATCCTGGACAGGCTTTATGACCAGGCCCACCACTCCATCCTGGACAGGCTTTATGGACCAGGTCCACCACTCCACCCTGGACAGGCTTTATGACCAGGTCCACCACCCCATCCTGGACAGGCTTTATGACCAGGTCCACCACTCCACCCTGGACAGGCTTTATGACCAGGTCCACCACTCCATCCTGGACAGGCTTTATGACCAGGTCCACCTCTACAAGCCATCAGTTTCCACCTTCGCCAGGACCCTGAAGGTGATCGCCCTCAAACAGAGCAGACACCCAGCCCAGACCCCCACTCCCACCCCCAGCCCAGACCCCCACTCCCACCCCCAGCCCAGACCCCCACTCCCACACCCAGCCCAGACCCCCACACCCACCCCCAGCCCAGACTCCCACCCCCAGCCCAGACCCCCACTCCCACACCCAGCCCAGACCCACACTCCCACCCCCAGCCCAGACCCCCACTCCCACCCCCAGCCCAGACCCCCACACCCACCCCCAGCCCAGACTCCCACCCCCAGCCCAGACCCCCACTCCCACCCCCAGCCCAGACCCCCACTCCCACCCCCAGCCCAGACTCCCACCCCCAGCCCAGACCCCCACTCCCACCCCCCAGCCCAGACTCCCACCCCCAGCCCAGACTCCCACCCCCAGCCCAGATAACGCACGCGGAGCAGAATTGGGACTACACCCACTAATTATCCACAAGCAACTAAAGGAAAGCGAAGCCCTAACCTGCAAGGAGATGGACTTAGAGAATAGTCCCCCTCAGACAGCTGGTCCTGGGACTCTGTTCACTAATACAAACAGACCCCCACAGAGCCCCAGGACAACAACACAATTAAACCCAACTTAAAAAACAAAAAGATAATTACTTGACACATTGGAAATAATCAAACCAAAAAAAAACGGAGTAAATTGGAATGCTACTTGGCCCTAAAACAGAGAACACAGTGGCAGAATACCTGACCATGTGACTGACACGAAAACTAAGAAAAGCCTGGACTATATAGACTCAGTGAGCATAGCCTTGCTATTGAGAGAGGTTGCCATAGGCAGACCAGGCTCCCAGTGGCCACATTTCCTGACGTGGAAACAGAGCTGTACTTTCTAACCTCCTGGCAAATGTACGACTATATATTTCCCTCAAAATGACCCAAACCCACAAAGAACCCAAACAAAAAAACCATAATTGGCAAATTCCCTTATCCGTTAGGCAAAATAACAGTGTGCAATCCCAGAAGCAAAATGTGTGACCTGCTGCCACAAGAAAAAGGTCAACCGGTGGGTCAGAAACACCAAAGTAAATATAACTGATCTGCTTATTCATTCAGTCCTACATTCTAATACTTCCACACTGTCACAACACTGTAAATAGCTTACGTAACATTTAAAATGTTGGACTTCATTTTTTAACTCTAATATTTTTAAATGTTATTTTCTTGAAGCATTCTGTGTGTAATGTTTACTGTTAATGTCCAAATAGTTGTTGTTGGTTTTGGTCCACTTGCCCTGACAATGTAAACACATGATTTGAGAGAGAGAGAGAGTGAGTGAGTGAGTGAGTGAGTGAGTGAGTGAGTGAGTGAGTGAGTGAGTGAGTGAGTGAGTGAGTGAGTGAGTGAGTGAGTGAGTGAGTGAGAGCGAGAGCGAGAGAGAGAGAGTGAGAGAGAGAGAGTGAGAGAGAGAGAGAGAGTGAGAGAGAGAGTGAGAGAGAGAGTGAGAGAGGGGAAAGAGAGGAGGGAGAGAGGGACAGAGGAAGGAAGAAAGGGAGAGAGCGATAGAGAGGGGGCATAGAGGGGGGGACAGAAAGAAACAGTAGGGAGAGCGAGAAAGAGAGAAATGAGCTGCAGCGAATGCCTTCTGACTGGTGCCTTGAAGCCACAAACTTACCAGGGATCCAAGCAGACATCCCCATTCTGCAGCCACTGCAGTTGTTGTAGTAGCTGTCATGTTTTAAAAGTCAGTGGCTCAACCATTGTAAGAGGGCGACTGTATCACACTGTTCAGAGCCACTGTACTGTCAGGCTGGTTTCCTCTATCCTCCATCCGTCCCGAGGCTTCGTCAACTGAAGCCTGTTTGCCACCTACATCAGTTAATGTGTCTGATCCAGGTTGCAAACACAAGTCTAGAAGCTTTAAACTTTACATGTGAAACAGGATTGGGGTCAATTCAGAAAGAAAACCAAATTCATATTAAAAAGCCTGATATAACACTGTAATAACTGAAAACAGCTGTTAAAAACAGGCAAAGAGCTTTTTCTGTCCGTCGTTCATTTACCTACTCTCTCATGTAGCCAATGGAATTTCCCCATAATGCTTTCAGCTCATATGTGATTTTACCATACTGGCCCATCTGTAATTTAATTAAACTTAAACTGATCAAACTAGTGCTTGTGAAAATAAATTGCACTTCATTATCGATAGACGTTATTACAGTGAGAGGAAAGAGATACACAGAGACAGAGAGACAGAGAGAGAGAGAGAGACAGAGAGAGAGACAGAGAGAGAGAGACGAGAGAGAGAGAGAGAGAGAGAGAGAGAGAGAGAGAGAGAGAGAGAGAGAGAGAGAGAGAGAGAGAGAGAGAGAGAGAGAGAGAGAGAGAGAGAGAGAGAGAGAGAGACAGATAAAGGGGGAAACACCGTACACCTGGCGACCATGTACTGAACCCGGCCCACCACAGGAGTCGCTAGAGCGCGATGAGACAAGGACTTCCCTACCGGCCAAACCCTCCCCTAACCCGGACGACGCTGGGCCAATTGTGCGCCGCCCCATGGGTCTCTAGTAATACTGTACTCACTCTGGAGGCCATAGTAACCAGGAGTCTAGTAGTAATACTGTACCACTCTGGAGGCCATAGTACACCAGGAGTCTAGTAGTAATACTGTACCCACTCTGGAGGCCATAGTAACCAGGAGTCTAGTAGTAATACTGTACTACTCTGGAGGCCATAGTAACCAGGAGTCTAGTAGTAATACTGTATCACTCTGGAGGCCATAGTAACCAGGAGTCTAGTAGTAATACTGTACCACTCTGGAGGCCATAGTAACCAGGAGTCTAGTAGTAATACTGTACCTACTCTGGAGGCCATAGTAACCAGGAGTCTAGTAGTAATACTGTACTACTCTGGAGGCCATAGTAACCAGGAGTCTAGTAGTAATACTGTACCTACTCTGGAGGCCATAGTAACCAGGAGTCTAGTAGTAATACTGTACCACTCTGGAGGCCATAGTAACCAGGAGTCTAGTAGTAATACTGTACCACTCTGGAGGCCATAGTAACCAGGAGTCTAGTAGTAATACTGTACTACTCTGGAGGCCATAGTAACCAGGAGTCTAGTAGTAATACTGTACCACTCTGGAGGCCATAGTAACCAGGAGTCTAGTAGTAATACTGTACCACTCTGGAGGCCATAGTAACCAGGAGTCTAGTAGTAATACTGTACCATTCTGGAGGCCATAGTAACCAGGAGTCTAGTAGTAATACTGTACCACTCTGGAGGCCATAGTAAACCAGGAGTCTAGTAGTAATACTGTACTACTCTGGAGGCCATAGTAACCAGGAGTCTAGTAGTAATACTGTACCACTCTGGAGGCCATAGTAACCAGGAGTCTAGTAGTAATACTGTACCACTCTGGAGGCCATAGTAACCAGGAGTCTAGTAGTAATACTGTACTACTCTGGAGGCCATAGTAACCAGGAGTCTAGTATTAATACTGTACCACTCTGGAGGCCACAGTAACCAGGAGTCTAGTAGTAATACTGTACCACTCTGGAGGCCATAGTAACCAGGAGTCTAGTAGTAATACTGTACCACTCTGGAGGCCATAGTAACCAGGAGTCTAGATAGTAATACTGTATCACTCTGGAGGCCATAGTAACCAGGAGTCTAGTAGTAATACTGTACCACTCTGGAGGCCATAGTAACCAGGAGTCTAGTAGTAATACTGTATCACTCTGGAGGCCATAGTAACCAGGAGTCTAGTAGTAATACTGTACCACTCTGGAGGCCATAGTAACCAGGAGGTCTAGTAGTAATACTGTACCACTCTGGAGGCCATAGTAACCAGGAGTCTAGTAGTAATACTGTACCACTCTGGAGGCCATAGTAACCAGGAGTCTAGTAGTAATACTGTATCACTCTGGAGGCCATAGTAACCAGGAGTCTAGTAGTAATACTGTACCACTCTGGAGGCCATAGTAACCAGGAGTCTAGTAGTAATACTGTACCACTCTGGAGGCCATAGTAACCAGGAGTCTAGTAGTAATACTGTACCACTCTGGAGGCCATAGTAACCAGGAGTCTAGTAGTAATACTGTATCACTCTGGAGGCCATAGTAACCAGGAGTCTAGTAGTAATACTGTACCACTCTGGAGGCCATAGTAACCAGGAGTCTAGTAGTAATACTGTACCACTCTGGAGGCCATAGTAACCAGGAGTCTAGTAGTAATACTGTACCACTCTGGAGGCCATAGTAACCAGGAGTCTAGTAGTAATACTGTACCACTCTGGAGGCCATAGTAACCAGGAGTCTAGTAGTAATACTGTATCCACTCTGGAGGCCATAGTAACCAGGAGTCTAGTAGTAATACTGTACCACTCTGGAGGCCATAGTAACCAGGAGTCTAGTAGTAATACTGTACCACTCTGGAGGCCATAGTAACCAGGAGTCTAGTAGTAATACTGTACCACTCTGGAGGCCATAGTAACCAGGAGTCTAGTAGTAATACTGTATCACTCTGGAGGCCATAGTAACCAGGAGTCTAGTAGTAATACTGTACCACTCTGGAGGCCATAGTAACCAGGAGTCTAGTAGTAATACTGTACCATTCTGGAGGCCATAGTAACCAGGAGTCTAGTAGTAATACTGTACCACTCTGGAGGCCATAGTAACCAGGAGTCTAGTAGTAATACTGTACTACTCTGGAGGCCATAGTAACCAGGAGTCTAGTAGTAATACTGTACCACTCTGGAGGCCATAGTAACCAGGAGTCTAGTAGTAATACTGTACTACTCTGGAGGCCATAGTAACCAGGAGTCTAGTAGTAATACTGTACCACTCTGGAGGCCATAGTAACCAGGAGTCTAGTAGTAATACTGTACCACTCTGGAGGCCATAGTAACCAGGAGTCTAGTAGTAATACTGTACCACTCTGGAGGCCATAGTAACCAGGAGTCTAGTAGTAATACTGTACTACTCTGGAGGCCATAGTAACCAGGAGTCTAGTAGTAATACTGTACCACTCTGGAGGCCATAGTAACCAGGAGTCTAGTAGTAATACTGTACCACTCTGGAGGGCCATAGTAACCAGGAGTCTAGTAGTAATACTGTACCACTCTGGAGGCCATAGTAACCAGGAGTCTAGTAGTAATACTGTACCACTCTGGAGGCCATAGTAACCAGGAGTCTAGTAGTAATACTGTACCACTCTGGAGGCCATAGTAACCAGGAGTCTAGTAGTAATACTGTACCACTCTGGAGGCCATAGTAACCAGGAGTCTAGTAGTAATACTGTAAGCCTCGCTGAACACCTAGGGGAAACACTGAATAATGAAATGAATTAACCACTGATTTCTATGAAACCACTTCACAGAGTTGTGGACCAGCTGTTGGACCTGAACAGTAACCATGTGGGTCAACCAGAGCAGCCAATATTCTATTGATAATAGATATTTAACTTGACATAATTATCAGCAATCTAAATGATGAGCTTCAATTCAAAGACAGCATTTGAAACAGGAAGTAGAACACCCCCCCCCCCCCCCGTTCCCATTTAAATAGCTTGTTGGAGAACCCTCCCTTTCCCATTTAAATAGCTTGTTGGAGAACCCTCCCTTTCCCATTTAAATAGCTTGTTGGAGAACCCTCCCTTTCCCATTTAAATAGCTTGTTGGAGAACCCTCCCTTTCCCATTTAAATAGCTTGTTGGAGAACCCTCCCTTTCCCATTTAAATAGCTTGTTGGAGAACCCTCCCTTTCCCATTTAAATAGCTTGTTGGAGAACCCTCCCTTTCCCATTTAAATGGCTTGTTGGAGAACCCTCCCTTTCCCATTTAAATAGCTTGTTGGAGAACCCTCCCTTTCCCATTTAAATAGCTTGTTGGAGAACCCTCCCTTTCCCATTTAAATAGCTTGTTGGAGAACCCTCCCTTTCCCATTTAAATAGCTTGTTGGAGAACCCTCCCTTTCCCATTTAAATAGCTTGTTGCGTCAGTCATATCATCATGACTCCTAACTTCCAGAACCATTTTACTGTATGCTGACCCAAACACTCGTCTTCCTAATAGTGTGAAACACTTTGATGGAAAGTTAACTTTAGCCACCTGCGGACAGCAGCCTGAAATCAGGGTTTTAAACAGGCGCCCATTAATTGGAGCCAATGTCTCAGTCTGACTCATTAACAGAAGGGGGTTCCTTTAGATATGAAATTTTAATATTTTCCATTATAAGTCTATGAAATTGTTTTCAATAATTTATCATTCAATGCAATCTTTCTTTTTAATCACCCGGTCGAGTTCCTAAATCCTAAAGCTGTTTCTCTTTACAATCAAAGCTCATTTCAAACCTAGTTGAATATTTTAGGCTTAGTATGATCCAACTAATAGAGAAGCAGGCAAATAAACACATTTAAATGGTTAACTCTGGCTTCAAAAGTAGTGCACTACGTAGGGAATAGTGTGCATTTCATCCGGAGCCATTAAGCCCTGTAATGGCAGCCTAAATTGGCCCTGTTCATTACAGAAGGCAATAAAAGGCTTTCATTAAGAGACCACGCTGGGAAAATAAATACAGGCTGCAATTAAAATGGCAGGAAAATCTCAGGAAAACTCAAACTAATGAAACATTGGTGACTAATAATGTGCATCGCCTAAAAGTCAAAGCCAAGGTCTTGGAGCACAACATGGATGGTCTTTCCTGGCACCGTTTTCAGCCAATTAGGACCAAGTGATGCAACTGCCAGGAAATGTATGATAAACTAGTCAAATGAGGCATAACACCGTCCTAATAAAATAACCACAAGACGATTCATTCTACATCCTCAATGAGCTGTTTGTGAAAATTAAGCTACACAATTTAGAAGATTGGTTTGTAAATTCAAAACTAAAATGGTTTAAATTCCCGCAATCCCTTCGTTAAGCAAAAAAAATGGAACAATACAAAAGCCTTTTATATGCGATATGAGGCAGAGCCCACTAGATTCATGAGTGTATCAGCAATAGAGACTACTGAGCATATGAATAACTGGCCAATAGACATAGTACTCACTCACAGCCCAAAGTCCTGGGCCTCTCAGCCTCTCAGCCTCTCAACCCACCTGCATCTGCTCAGGACCCTCAGAGAGAATGTTACAGATATACAGACTATGGATTATAGCAGGGATGGGCAACTGACAACACCCTTTTTCTAGGTCTGAGGATCAATTCCCCCCATGATAATGTTACTAATTGGGGGGGGGCAGGCAGGGTCTCAACTTCCTGTTGAGAGTTAGAATGGTAGAATATTTCAAACAGACTTTCTCTTGTTATGTTAGTCACTGTTAGTCACTGAATTAGCCCATGTCAGATAACACTGTTCAGATGAGTAAATTAGTCTAGCCAGCTCTCTAAACGTGTAGTAATCATGTCTGAATACCACCCGGGTACACAAAGCATATACCCAGGGGACCCGACCTCCAGGGGACCTGACCTCCAGGGGACCTGACCTCCAGGGGACCCGACCTCCAGGGGACCCGACCTCCAGGGGACCCGACCTCCAGGGGACCCGACCTCCAGGGGACCCGACCTCCAGTCACTCTCACTCAGATATAATATCAACATGGCATAAGTCATTTTGCAAAATGTGTAGAATTGCAGGAAATAAGCTTTAAAACTGTTAAAAATGTCTCTCCACCCCATGACAAAATGGGTAGAATTAAAATCAAATGTGTTGTAAAAACTGTAACAATGTACTCTGCCCCATGGTAAAGTAGTGGAATTGCATGAAATGTGTTATAAAATTGCAAAATGCTCTCTCTGCCCCATGGCAAAATGTGTAGAATTGCAGTAAATAAATGTATATTTTTCCCTACACCTTCAAGAAAGGGGGCCAGTGAAATGTCGTGCGGTCGCTCGCAAGCTGAAATCAGCTGGTCTTTTCAAACCAGTCTTACACTAAAACTGCATTATCATCATTTTGAATTTCACAGTATTATTCCAACTGTGGAAATGTATATAAAACACAGGAAATCAAGTTTGACTGCACTGCACCTTTAAGTAGTTTAAGTGCACAAATGGATTGATGTGTGATTTTCTGTGGCCCCCCCACCCCCATCCCTGGACTACAGAAGAGTCCGTGGTTAGGTGATGATCCCTCAGGTCACAGCTCCAGGACAAACCCACATAGTTAACCAGATATTTCCCAGTAAGGTTGACTGGTTCACTACAAGGTCCCCTATTCGTTATTGGAGAGTAATGTTCCAGCTATACAGCCAATCCTACGGTGAGGTTGTGTTCCCTCGGGTGGGTCAAAGCTCCAGGAGAAACCGGCATCATTAACCACAGACACACCAGGAAGGATCACTGGTTACCAGTACTGTAAGGACCATCACTGGTTATGTCCTAAACCTACATAATTAAATCAGGATGACTGGTTACCAGTAATGTAAGGACCATCACTGGTTATGTCCTAAACCTACATAATTAAATCAGGATGACTGGTTACCAGTAATGTAAGGACCATCACTGGTTATGTCCTAAACCTACATAATTAAATCAGGATGACTGGTTACCAGTAATGTAAGGACCATCACTGGTTATGTCCTAAACCTACATAATTAAATCAGGATGACTGGTTACCAGTAATGTAAGGACCATCACTGGTTATGTCCTAAACCTACATAATTAAATCAGGATGACTGGTTACCAGTAATGTAAGGACCATCACTGGTTATGTCCTAAACCTACATAATTAAATCAGGATGACTGGTTACCAGTAATGTAAGGACCATCACTGGTTATGTCCTAAACCTACATAATTAAATCAGGATGACTGGTTACCAGTAATGTAAGGACCATCACTGGTTATGTCCTAAACCTACATAATTAAATCAGGATGACTGGTTACCAGTAATGTAAGGACCATCACTGGTTATGTCCTAAACCTACATAATTAAATCAGGATGACTGGTTACCAGTAATGTAAGGACCATCACTGGTTATGTCCTAAACCTACATAATTAAATCAGGATGACTGGTTACCAGTAATGTAAGGACCATCACTGGTTATGTCCTAAACCTACATAATTAAATCAGGATGACTGGTTACCAGTAATGTAAGGACCATCACTGGTTATGTCCTAAACCTACATAATTAAATCAGGATGACTGGTTACCAGTAATGTAAGGACCATCACTGGTTATGTCCTAAACCTACATAATTAAATCAGGATGACTGGTTACCAGTAATGTAAGGACCATCACTGGTTATGTCCTAAACCTACATAATTAAATCAGGATGACTGGTTACCAGTAATGTAAGGACCATCACTGGTTATGTCCTAAACCTACATAATTAAATCAGGATGACTGGTTACCAGTAATGTAAGGACCATCACTGGTTATGTCCTAAACCTACATAATTAAATCAGGATGACTGGTTACCAGTAATGTAAGGACCATCACTGGTTATGTCCTAAACCTACATAATTAAATCAGGATGACTGGTTACCAGTAATGTAAGGACCATCACTGGTTATGTCCTAAACCTACATAATTAAATCAGGATGACTGGTTACCAGTAATGTAAGGACCATCACTGGTTATGTCCTAAACCTACATAATTAAATCAGGATCACTGGTTACCAGTAATGTAAGGACCATCACTGGTTATGTCCTAAACCTACATAATTAAATCAGGATGACTGGTTACCAGTAATGTAAGGACCATCACTGGTTATGTCCTAAACCTACATAATTAAATCAGGATGACTGGTTACCAGTAATGTAAGGACCATCACTGGTTATGTCCTAAACCTACATAATTAAATCAGGATGACTGGTTACCAGTACTGTAAGATTGACCTGTTTCCAGTACATCACTGGTGGTAATCTGCTGTACTGGTCCTAAACCTACATAATGATCCAGATACTTCCCAGTATGGAAGGATGACTGGTCACTAGTTATTTCCCATCCTGCTCTGGCCTTGATGGTGTAATTCATCTAGGAGGCTGTTCGCTCAGGGCTCAGCTTGGTCGGTGCAGTTAGGGGGGAACCAGAGTGTACAGAGCTGAGATGATCCTACACCTGTCAAAGATGTTTACATTACAACAGAAATCTGGGCACTGAAATACGTCCTCAAGCTCCTCATCAGTGTAAACAAAGTCATATATTTCCTCAGATGTCCAGTCTAGATTACTGAACTATATTCATTCATCCTCAGCCCTGAGAAGTACCAAGACAACCAAACAAATGCTTCCCTTTCCAATGCTCTACTATACAACTGTAAATATATACAACTGCTGTCTATTATAAAGAAGTACATATATAACACCGTTGTACATCCTACAACTGTAAATGTTTACAACCGGTGTACATCCTACAACTGTAAATGTTTACAACCGGTGTACACCATACAACTGTAAATGTTTAAAACCGTTGTACATCCTACAACTGTAAATGTTTACAACCGTTGTACATCCTACAACTGTAAATGTTTACAACCGTTGTACATCATACAACTGTAAATGTTTACAACCGTTGTACATCCTACAACTGTAAATGTTTACAACCGTTGTACACCATACAACTGTCAATGTTTACAACCGTTGTACATCCTACAACTGTAAATAGCCTATACAACACTCTAATAGAGGGAGAAAGTATAATATTTGATTTTGAATAACAGTTCTTAAATCCCTGTGCCATGGAATGACTAGACTGTAAACAACAACACACACACACACACCAACAACAACACAAACACACACACCGACAACACACACACACACACACACACCGACAACACACACACACACACACACCGACAACACACACACACACACACACACACCGACAACACACACACACACACACACACCGACAACACACACACACACACACACCGACAACACACACACACACCGACAACACACACACACACACACACCGACAACACACACACACACACACCGACAACACACACACACACACCGACAACACACACACACACACCGACAACACACACACACACACACACACACACACACACACACACACACACACACACACACACACACACACACACACACACACAGAGAGAGAGAAAACAGAGAACCAAACCAGTCATAAGGTTTATCCGCCACATCATGTGACCATTCTCCCCCAACAGAAATATACATGATTCCCCCTGTTGTAGGTTAAGAGCGGCCTCAGGATAAACAAGGAAGGAACTTGGAACATAAGCAACACAACGGCTGGGAGATGTTGTCATGACTGGGTGAGTGTACTGGGTGAGTGTACTGGGTGAGTGACTGGGTGAGTGATCTGGGTGAGTGTTCTGGGTGAGTGTACTGGGTGAGTGTACTGGGTGAGTGTACTGGGTGAGTGTACTGGGTGAGTGTTCTGGGTGAGTGTACTGGGTGAGTGTACTGGGTGAGTGTACTGGGTGAGTGACTGGGTGAGTGTACTGGGTGAGTGACTGGGTGAGTGTACTGGGTGAGTGACTGGGTGAGTGTACTGGGTGAGTGTTCTGGGTGAGTGTACTGGGTGAGTGTACTGGGTGAGTGTACTGGGTGAGTGTACTGGGTGAGTGTACTGGGTGAGTGACTGGGTGAGTGATCTGGGTGAGTGTACTGGGTGAGTGTACTGGGTGAGTGACTGGGTGAGTGTACTGGGTGAGTGTACTGGGTGAGTGTACTGGGTGAGTGACTGGGTGAGTGACTGGGTGAGTGTACTGGGTGAGTGTTCTGGGTGAGTGTACTGGGTGAGTGTACTGGGTGAGTGTACTGGGTGAGTGACTGGGTGAGTGTACTGGGTGAGTGACTGGGTGAGTGTACTGGGTGAATGACTGGGTGAGTGTACTGGGTGAGTGTTCTGGGTGAGTGTACTGGGTGAGTGTACTGGGTGAGTGTTCTGGGTGAGTGTACTGGGTGAGTGTTCTGGGTGAGTGTACTGGGTGAGTGTACTGGGTGAGTGTACTGGGTGAGTGTTCTGGGTGAGTGTACTGGGTGAGTGTACTGGGTGAGTGTACTGGGTGGGACGGGTGGTGTCTGGGTGAGGCTGGGTGAGGCTGGGTGAGTGTACTGGGTGAGGCTGGGTGAGGTCTGGGTGAGTGTTCTGGGTGAGTGTACTGGGTGAGTGTTCTGGGTGAGTGTACTGGGTGAGTGTACTGGGTGAGTGTTCTGGGTGAGTGTTCTGGGTGAGTGTTCTGGGTGAGTGTTCTGGGTGAGTGTACTGGGTGAGTGTACTGGGTGAGTGTTCTGGGCAGCCAGGCAGGCAGGCGGACTGTGAGCGCTTGTGTTACTAAATAAAAGAGAGAGAGGATATGGCAGGGCACTGGGCAAGGCAGAGATGGTGGTACCAAATGGTACCCTATTCCTTATGTTGTGCACTACTCTTGAGCAGGGCCCATAGGCGAATAGGGTGCCATTTGGGACACACCCAAAGCCAATCTCACCAAGGATCATCAGAGGAGTGACACCAGCCTTAGGCCTGAGCTGCTGCTGCCAACCATCTATTCTGATTGGCTAGACCCGGGGTTCTACAGCACAGCTCTGACTGACACACACAAACACACACACATCACTGAGGGAGATATATGAAATGGTTCATTCCATGGTGACATCTGTGAAGTGCAGTTGGCCTGATTGTAACCTCGTCCCCCAGACTAGAACTGCTGGCGACATCGAGCCTGACAGTGTGGGACTGTCTGGGACTTAGGGGCTGTGGATTAACTGAGTGACGTGATAATTCATCACACAACTATGAGGTATGGCTCTAAATCGAGGCAGGAGAGGGAGCGAGCCTGCAATGGTTGTATTACATTGGACTTAGAAAAATTGCACAACAAAATGTTTTAAAAATATCGGCAATCAAAATAAATGTCCACTTGATTCTGAGTTCGGGCAGATAAATTTCATATGTTAAAACTATTTATAAGACGTGTGCTTTCAGGTTTTCCTAACTCACTTCCTTGTTTAAATCACTTGCACTGCTGGTGCTTTGAAGTCCACAATGTAGAGGGGCGGTCCTTAGGGTTATGCTAGATGGTGACGGACAGAGAGACCAGCCAATTAAAACAAACGGTTGTTTCGTCCACTCCAGCCATAGACCTCCATTCAAGTTCCATTCTGAGGCGCTGTGAAACCAGACAGTTGGACAGGGAGAGAACCGGCTGGTGGACAAGATTAGAGTGATTGACACTACATAAAAATATCCACATCGCAATCTGTCTTTTCTATTAAAACGTCAAAATACATTACTTGTTTGAACATCCTGTTTCTCTCCCATCATCTTCACTGTGTGTGTGCGCGGTTTTATAATTCCCCCAAGGTACAATGACCTGCAAATAAATGTTCCTTTTTTTTGCTATTATTCCATTCTCCCTAACTTTTATTTTGTGACAACTGAGGCATCCTCTCTCCTTCAGTGCTGAACTGTGTAACGGTTTTGACAGTCGTCGACCTACAAGTCATTTTGCATGACGAACAACCCCAGGCAATAGCAATAGTCCAAGTCAAACTGCATACAGCTTCATGGTCTGATCAACACAGACCGCGAACATCTCTCACTCAGCCACGCGGCAGGATTCAGGAACTGAGAAATCTCTCACACTCAGTCACTAGGCAGGATTCAGGAGCTGAGAGATCTCCCACACTCAGCCACGAGGCAGGATTCAGGAGCTGAGAGATCTCTCACACTCAGCCACGAGGCAGGATTCAGGAGCTGAGAGATCTCTCACACCTCAGCCACGAGGCAGGATTCAGGAGCTGAGAAATCTCTCACACTCAGCCACGAGGCAGGATTCAGGAGCTGAGAGATCTCTCACACCCATCACGAGGCAGGATTCAGGAGCTGAGAAATCTCTCACACTCAGCCACTCAGCAGGATTCAGGAGCTGAGAAATCTCTCACACTCAGCCACGAGGCAGGATTCAGGAGCTGAGAAATCTCTCACACTCAGCCACGAGGCAGGATTCAGGAGCTGAGAAATCTCTCACACTCAGCCACGAGGCAGGATTCAGGAGCTGAGAAATCTCTCACACTCAGCCACGAGGCAGGATTCAGGAGCTGAGAAATCTCTCACACTCAGCCACGAGGCAGGATTCAGGAGCTGAGAGATCTCTCACACTCAGCCACGAGGCAGGATTCAGGAGCTGAGAAATCTAGAAAAAGAGATGGTATGAGTAGGAAAGAGTGACAAGTTTTTATAAGGCACAAGTGTGCATGTTTGAAGCCCTCTTTCAGATCCCCTATATAGTTCCTTCCCATCACTTCACCCTGCAGGTGAGACCTCATGTTAGGCAGGTGGTCCTGTATGGAGCCTAAGAGTGCCACATGGCCATTGGGCTTTGTGCCCCGACTAGGCCTCCCTTCCCTGGGCTTTGTGCCCCGACTAGGCCTGCCTTCCCTGGGCTTTGTGCCCCGACTAGGCCTCCCTTCCCTGGGCTTTGTGCCCCGACTAGGCCTCCCTTCCCTGGGCTTTGTGCCCCGACTAGGCCTCCCTTCCCTGGGCTTTGTGCCCCGACTAGGCCTCCCTTCCCTGGGCTTTGTGCCCCGACTAGGCCTCCCTTCCCTGGGCTTTGTGCCCCGACTAGGCCTCCCTTCCCTGGGCTTTGTGCCCCGACTAGGCCTCCCTTCCCTGGGCTTTGTGCCCCGACTAGGCCTCCCTTCCCTGGGCTTTGTGCCCCGACTAGGCCTCCCTTCCCTGGGCTTTGTGCCCCGACTAGGCCTCCCTTCCCTGGGCTTTGTGCCCCGACTAGGCCTCCCTTCCCTGGGCTTTGTGCCCCGACTAGGCCTCCCTTCCCTGGGCTTTGTGCCCCGACTAGGCCTCCCTTCCCTGGGCTTTGTGCCCCGACTAGGCCTCCCTTCCCTGGGCTTTGTGCCCCGACTAGGCCTCCCTTCCCTGGTCTTTGTGCCCCGACTAGGCCTCCCTTCCCTGGGCTTTGTGCCCCGACTAAGTCTCCCTTCCCTGGGCTTTGTGCCCCGACTAGGCCTCCCTTCCCTGGGCTTTGTGCCCCGACTAGGCCTCCCTTCCCTGGGCTTTGTGCTCCGACTAGGCCTCCCTTCCCTGGGCTTTGTGCCCCGACTAGGCCTCCCTTCCCTGGTCTTTGTACCCCGACTAGGCCTCCCTTCCCTGGGCTTTGTGCCCCGACTAGGCCTCCCTTCCCTGGGCTTTGTGCCCCGACTAGGTCTCCCTTCCCTGGGCTTTGTGCCCCAACTAGGCCTCCCTTCCCTGGGCTTTGTGCTCCGACTAGGCCTCCCTTCCCTGGGCTTTGTGCCCCGACTAGGCCTCCCTTCCCTGGGCTTTGTGCCCCGACTAGGCCTCCCTTCGCTGGGCTTTGTGCCGCGACTAGGCCTCCCTTCCCTGGGCTTTGTGCCGCGACTAGGCCTCCCTTCCCTGGGCTTTGTGCCCCGACTAGGCCTCCCTTCCCTGGGCTTTGTGCCCCGACTAGGCCTCCCTTCCCTGGGCTTTGTGCCCCGACTAGGCCTCCCTTCGCTGGGTCTTCCCCACCTCGTTCTGACTCCCTAGACACGGCCTGGTCCATCAAGGGGCCATTGTTCCAGCCAACAGATGACTCATAAAGGTTGCTTTATTGACAGAGTATATTTCCTGCCAGTGAACAGACCCAACCTGAGAGCTTTTTGTTATCGTTTGTTGCTTTAAACTAGGTGTGTAACTATAGCCTGAGGTTAACAGCGACAGGTGGGACAGTCATTCAATCGTTGGAACCGTCTGGAAATCCTTTCTTTGTGAAGAGAGAATGTGTGTTGGCTGCACCCAGTCCCCTTTGTTTCAGTCTCTCTCTTTTTAAGGAAACCTGTTCTGTTCAGGGCTGTACTGTAAGCACACACTGCCATTGTGTTGTTCACGAAGCCAATATATTATGGAGCTTAACTTTACCCTCAAAAAGGGGAAAAACGGGCACATTTGGGAAATGTGTCTAAATTCCTAAACCCCCTATGACTGGTTGTTGGGACTGTCTGAACTCAAAGTGCACACCTCTCTCTCAGGGAGCGCTGCGTCACCGGGTTACGAGGTAGAGCTGCGTCACCGGGTTACGAGGTAGCGGCGCGTCACCGGGTTACGAGGTAGCGCCGCGTCACCGGGTTACGAGGTAGCGGCGCGTCACCGGGTTACGAGGTAGCGCCGCGTCACCGGGTTACGAGGTAGCGCCGCGTCACCGGGTTATGAGGTAGAGCTACGACAATGCAATCCTCTAGGATTTTGCCTGCGCTTAGCTCTATTCCGTTTATTTTTATCCCCAAAAAACTCCCTCGCTAATGACAAGCATACCCATAACATGGCGCAGCCACCACCATACTTCAAAATATAGAGAGTGGTACTCAGTGATGTGTTGGATTTGCCCCAAACATAACATTTTGTATTCAGGACATAATTTTTTATTCTGTACAGGCTTCCTTCTTTTCACTCTGTCATTTAGGTTAGTATTGTGGAGTAACTACAATGTTGTTGATCCAT
This sequence comes from Salmo salar, assembly GCF_965601325.2. Classification (NCBI taxonomy): domain Eukaryota; kingdom Metazoa; phylum Chordata; class Actinopteri; order Salmoniformes; family Salmonidae; genus Salmo; species Salmo salar. The sequence goes on from NC_138292.1 coordinate 4,499,825, forward strand.
CCTCAGTCCCCTCCCCCCACCACTCACAGCCCCACCAATAAACTCACAGCCAATAAACTCACAGACAATAAACTCACAGACAACTCACAACTCTCCGTTTTAAAATCACCATTGATTTTAGGAAGGACGCCTGTATCTTGGTAGCAACTGGGCGTATTGATAGACCATCCAGAGTGTAATTAATAACTTCACCATGCTCAAAGGGATATTCAGTCTGCTTTAAAAATAATAATAATAATCTACATTTAATCTATTTTAAATTCAGGCTGTAACACAAAAAAAATTGAAAAAGTCAAGGGGTGTGAATACTTTCTGAAGGCAGTGTATATCTGGAGGTGAACATGAACCCTGTCTATTCTGCCATCTGTCAGGGCTGCTGCCATCTGTCGGGGGCTGCTGCCATCTGTCGGGGGCTGCTGCCATCCGTCGGGGGCTGCTGCCATCCGTCGGGGGCTGCTGCCATCCGTCGGGGGCTGCTGCCATCTGTCGGGGGCTGCTGCCATCTGTCGGGGGCTGCTGCCATCTGTCGGGGGCTGCTGCCATCTGTCGGGGGCTGCTGCCATCTGTCGGGGGCTGCTGCCATCTGTCGGGGGCTGCTGCCATCTGTCGGGGGCTGCCGCCATCTGTCGGGGGCTGCTGCCATCCAGGAGATACTCTGGCAAATATTTACATCTACTGGGATCTAACAATCCCGCAGGGCGGGGCGGGCAGGGCAGGGGAGGGCAGGGGAGGGCAGGGGAGAGACGTGGTCTATCCAGAGATTACAACAGTCCTGCTGCTGGAGACCACAGAGCACCTGTCTCCTCTACACACACCTCAGTCAGGCAGAGGGAAAACAAACCCAGGGTGTTCTGTTCTGTCAAGGGCCACAACAGTACAGGCAGGTCACCTGCTGGAGACCACAGAGCACCTGTCTGCTCTACAAAACACCTCACTACAGCCAAAAGGGGAAAAGTCATGTCACCGAGCCTCCCACAGGCTTCAGAACACACCTATCACAGACTCCCTGTCCTGTCCTTTTGAATGTTTCAGGGTGATTTGTATTACAATCAAGTCAATATCCCAACACCTAGGGGTTAACTACAGTGGTGGAAATGATTCATTTCTACACATTCTTCACTGTGCCAAGTGGGAAACTAATACCAGCGAGCCTTCCACATGCTTCAGGACAACTAACCCAGCCTCCCTCTATTCTAGCTTGTTTCAATGGTCCAGGGGGATTTCTATCAAGTCAATATCAGAATAACGCAGGAGGGATTCCAAGGGTTCTCAAGGTTCCAGAGGTTCTAGAACGAAGGGGTGAAGGACAGTTCTAATAGACAGTTAATTATAATGCTATTTGTTTTGGCACAGAGGCGCTGGTAAATACAGGAATGCTAACTTTTCCTTTCATAAAGGCTTCCAGTCAGATTACAGTAGGCTTAGAGACTGAAGCCATGGGAATACACTGGATCCTACCTCACATCTGCTCTCACCTGGAAGTGGTTACGACACCTTCACTTTGTACTTGTTGACATTTAGAGCAGCAAGCAGCCAACTGTCGTTCAAGAAAGTCCTGAGGACATCATTAAGGATGTCTAACATCACAGACTGTCTATCTTGTTTTTCTCCTCTTCTCTCCCTTCCTCATCATTCATTCAATTACAATATTTCGATCATTTATTTGAATGGTAAATCACTAGTCTATTGATAAACCAAATCAAGATGCCCAAGTCTATTTGCAATAGAGGTGACTGCATATTCAATAGGAGTGTGTGTGTTGACTTGGCCTTGTTTTGGCTGAATTCATGGGGTTACAGATGAAAAACATTTGTTTCCCTTCCATTTGGGACTTATTTTATTGTACTGATCAACAACGTTTGCATAGAAGAAGCTCTCTTTTATAAGAGTGAGCGCTGTCTCTTTAAGACTCTTAGAAAAAAGTGGCGAGTGGCGACGCAGCCCAGCCTCCCAGCGAGTGGCGACGCAGCCCAGCCTCCCAGCGAGTGGCGACGCAGCCCAGCCTCCCAGTCAGTGGCGACGCAGCCCAGCCTCCCAGACTCCCAGCGAGTGGCGACGCAGCCCAGCCTCCCAGTGAGTGGCGATGCAGCCCAGCCTCCCAGCGAGTGGGGCTGTGAGTGGCGATGCAGCCCAGCCTCCCAGACTCCCTGTGAGTGGGGCTGCGAGTGGCGACGCAGCCCAGCCTCCCAGTCAGTGGCGACGCAGCCCAGCCTCCCAGTCAGTGGCGATGCAGCCCAGCCTCCCAGCGAGTGGCGACGCAGCCCAGCCTCCCAGCGAGTGGCGACGCAGCCCAGCCTCCCAGCGAGTGGCGACGCAGCCCAGCCTCCCAGCGAGTGGCGACGCAGCCCAGCCTCCCAGCGAGTGGCAACGCAGCCCAGCCTCCCAGCGAGTGGCAACGCAGCCCAGCCTCCCAGCGAGTGGCAACGCAGCCCAGCCTCCCAGCGAGTGGCAACGCAGCCCAGCCTCCCAGTGAGTGGCGATGCAGCCCAGCCTCCCAGTGAGTGGCGATGCAGCCCAGCCTCCCAGACTCCCAGCGAGTGGCGACGCAGCCCAGCCTCCCAGTGAGTGGCGATGCAGCCCATCCTCCCAGCGAGTGGGGCTGTGGAGTGGCGATGCAGCCCAGCCTCCCAGACTCCCTGTGAGTGGGGCTGCGAGTGGCGACGCAGCCCAGCCTCCCAGCGAGTGGCGATGCAGCCCAGCCTCCCAGACTCCCTGTGAGTGCAGCGGTTCCTCAGGACAGGCTAAAGCGAGCCATGAGTAAGTGGTGTGGCGAAGGCACGGAGCAGACAAGGTGCTCTCGCACTATAAAAAGGGACGTAGACTGGATCCTCTCTCAAATCAGTAGACGACCTGGGACATTTGACAGTAGTCCCGAAAGTAACGAACCAAACCGTTTTTCAGATTCTAGTATTGAAAAGAACAGAAGTTTCGGTGCAACAGCACTACACTCACGTTCCTCTGTTACAGTATTCTACTGCTATACTGGATTGTTGTTGCTGTGTTGAGAGGTGAACCTGTTGGAAGCATTTTATTGTGAATAAAAGTTGTTTTGATTTACTTCATCCTCATATTGTGGTGTTTTGGAAACTGTTTGACTGACAGATGGATGTTCAGAAGACCAGAGTGTTTACTGTCTGGGGAATCAAAATGGCGGACACACACACACACTTCTCCAAGTCGTCTGTTGGGTTTCTCATTCTGCCTCCAGACCCGGGTTCAAATACGGTTTTGTTTTCTTTCAAATAGTTTAGCTGTGCTTGGTTCAAGTCGCTGAGAAGTCTCAAGTATTTGAAATAAAACATGTCTACTATTTGAAGGCACGTCTTGCTGCCTACTGTATAGCCTCTCCATGCTCAGTGCTCTCCTCCATCTTGGCCTGATGAAAATGAGGAACCGCTGACTCCTATGAACAGAATTATACAGCAGCAGAACACAGAGCTACACAGTAGACAGGAGGTTGTGAACTTAACTGAATTGAAAATGAATCCACAATCTGGGCTCATGCGATAGTTAAGCTAATAAGGCAGTGACTGGTGGCCTGACTATTAAAGTGGAAAAACCTGGAAGCCCTCCAACATTCTGCCTGCCTCCGCGGCCCAGGAGATCGGCCTGTTGTGCCCCTTCCATGGCTTCTTCCACAGTTGCAAGGGGGGTTGGGTTAAATTAGAACGAAGAAGAACTCACTCAATGGGAAAGAATGAATGAAAATAGTTGTGTCTCTTGAATGCTAACACATCTATTAGCATCAGCGCATGGTTTAAGGTTATGTACGCAGAAATCTAACATTATACAGTGTTACCAGAGTCGTAGAATTGATGAATGCAGAATGCATGGTGAAACAACCTGTGTCCTAAATGGTACCCTATTCACTATATTGTGCACTACTTTTGACCAGTAGTGTTCTGGTCAAGGGAATACATAGGGAGCCATTTGGGAAGCATTCCCAGTTAGCACTACACCATGGAATTAAAGCTAGCATTCAAATAAGATACTTCCTGCTTCTGTCCACTGTCATTTAATATAAATAAAACATATATAAAATAGATATATCTTTCTTTTTAATTGAAACTTTATTTAACTAGGCAAGTCCGTTAAGAACAAATTCTTATTTACAATGACGGCCTAGGAACAGTGGGTTAACTGCCTTGTTCAGGGGCAGAACGACAGATTTTTACCTTGTCAGCTCGGGGATTCGATCTGCCAACCTTTCGGTTACTGACCCAACGCTCCAACCACTAGGCTACCTATGTATGAGCCTCCCTGCTGTATCTAGGAGTATGTATGAGCCTCCCTGCTGTATCTAGGAGTATGAGCCTCCCTGCTGTATCTAGGAGTATGTATGAGCCTCCCTGCTGTATCTAGGAGTATGTATGAGCCTCCCTGCTGTATCTAGGAGTATGCATGAGCCTCCCTGCTGTATCTAGGAGTATGCATGAGCCTCCCTGCTGTATCTAGGAGTATGCATGAGCCTCCCTGCTGTATCTAGGAGTATGTATGAGCCTCCCTGCTGTATCTATGAGTATGTATGAGCCTCCCTGCTGTATCTAGGAGTATGTATGAGCCTCCCTGCTGTATGTAGGAGTATGTATGAGCCTCCCTGCTGTATGTAGGACTATGTATGAGCCTCCCTGCTGTATGTAGGACTGTATGAGCCTCCCTGCTGTATCTAGGAGTATGAGCCTCCCTGCTGTATCTAGGCAGTATGAGCCTCCCTGCTGTATCTAGGACTATGTATGAGCCTCCCTGCTGTATCTAGGACTATGTATGAGCCTCCCTGCTGTATCTAGGACTATGTATGAGCCTCGCTGCTGTATCTAGGAGTATGCATGAGCCTCCCTGCTGTATCTAGGAGTATGCATGAGCCTCCCTGCTGTATCTAGGAGTATGAGCCTCCCTGCTGTATCTAGGAGTATGTATGAGCCTCCCTGCTGTATGTAGGAGTATGTATGAGCCTCCCTGCTGTATCTAGGAGTATGCATGAGCCTCCCTGCTGTGTCTAGGAGTATGTATGAGCCTCCCTGCTGTGTCTAGGAGTATGTATGAGCCTCCCTGCTGTATCTAGGAGTATGAGCCTCCCTGGTGTATCTAGGAGTATGTATGAGCCTCCCTGGTGTATCTAGGAGTATGTATGAGCCTCCCTGCTGTATCTAGGAGTATGTATGAGCCTCCCTGCTGTATCTAGGAGTATGTATGAGCCTCCCTGCTGTATCTAGGAGTATGTATGAGCCTCCCTGCTGTGTCTAGGAGTATGAGCCTCCCTGCTGTATCTAGGAGTATGTATGAGCCTCCCTGCTGTATCTAGGAGTATGTATGAGCCTCCCTGCTGTATCTAGGAGTATGTATGAGCCTCCCTGCGGTATCTAGGAGTATGTATGAGCCTCCCTGCTGTATCTAGGAGTATGTATGAGCCTCCCTGCTGTATCTGGGAGTATGAGCCTCCCTGCTGTATCTAGGAGTATGTATGAGCCTCCCTGCTGTGTCTAGGAGTATGAGCCTCCCTGCTGTGTCTAGGAGTATGAGCCTCCCTGCTGTATCTAGGAGTATGTATGAGCCTCCCTGCTGTATGTAGGAGTATGTATGAGCCTCCCTGCTGTATCTAGGAGTATGTATGAGCCTCCCTGCTGTATCTAGGAGTATGAGCCTCCCTGCTGTATCTAGGAGTATGAGCCTCCCTGCTGTATCTAGGAGTATGTATGAGCCTCCCTGTTGTATCTAGGAGTATGTATGAGCCTCCCTGTTGTATCTAGGAGTATGTATGAGCCTCCCTGCTGTATCTAGGAGTATGAGCCTCCCTGCTGTATCTAGGAGTATGTATGAGCCTCCCTGCTGTGTCTAGGAGTATGAGCCTCCCTGCTGTATCTAGGAGTATGTATGAGCCTCCCTGCTGTATGTAGGAGTATGTGTGAGCCTCCCTGCTGTATCTAGGAGTATGTATGAGCCTCCCTGCTGTATCTAGGAGTATGAGCCTCCCTGCTGTATCTAGGAGTATGTATGAGCCTCCCTGCTGTATCTAGGAGTATGTATGAGCCTCCCTGTTGTATCTAGGAGTATGTATGAGCCTCCCTGCTGTATCTAGGAGTATGAGCCTCCCTGCTGTATCTAGGAGTATGTATGAGCCTCCCTGTTGGGAGAGAATGAGCTCCCTAACTGTTACATCTGTGGGCTGATCTCCCCCTTCTCGTCCTTCGCCCGGTTTTTCACTTCTCTCCATTCTCTCGCCCCCTTATCCTTTGCTCCCCCTGTTCTTTCTGCCTCCCCATTTGCCCCCCCCCTCTCCTCCTCCCCCCGCTCTCTCCCTTCATCTCTTTCCGTTGCTCTCTGTCTCGTCAGAACAGACAGTCTTCCTAGTTTCTGTGAGAAGTGAATCATGTCCTGTATCACACCACTTGTTTGTTCTGAACAAGATGGATGTTCACTTGAGAGGTACTAAAGCTTCCCGGTGCCAGTCAGAGAGACAGCCAGACAGACAGACCACTCATCCTCCTAATGGCCCTCAAGCTTCTCACTGACACACCGTCTCCGTCTGTCTGTACTCTCTGTTCCAGAGAGAGGCTGCTCATATATCTCAATGCTGGCTTTTCTTTTTGTTTCTCTGTTTTGTTTGTTGTGTAAAATGTTGAACTTAGCATTCTATAACACTTTCATGCGATGTGAAAATGAATAAACAATGTTAAAAACTTAGAGAAAGAGGCTCTGAAATCAACATGAAGATAAAATGAATGAACATCTGATCATGTCTCTCATGCTTTTGTTCTGTCTAACAAACTGTGCCTGCGAGTGTGTCTGTGTTGCACAGGCTACAGAACATACAGTACTTAGGATGTGTGGACATGCCGTTCTATTAAACTGTCATGAGGGAATCACTGACAGTAAGGTCAACAACGTTCCGTTTGACATGGGATTGCAATTTAATCTCAACTCTTAAGGTATTAGCTAGCCTCCATTTAGCCTGCCTCTCTCTAGCTGACAGACGTAGATAAATGGTAAACAAGCTCTAGCTAAAAGACAGAGATGGTAAACAAGCTCTATCTGACAGACAGACGAAGACGATAAACAAGCTCTACCTATTCTATATTCTAAATGACATCACCGTGTGGGGTGCCTGAAGGCAGTTAAACCGTCCATAGTGTTATTATAATAAGGAGGGTTTAACAAAAGTGGTCTCCCGATGTGGTTTAAGCATTACTGTGGACTTAAAACATCCAATTCTGGTCTCCCGAGTGGCGCTGCGGGACAAGGCACTGCATCTCAGTGCTAGAGGCGTCACTACACTTCCAGCCTGCATCACAACCGGTCGTGATTGGGAGTCCCGTAGGGCGGCGCACAATCGGCCCAGCGTCGTCCGGGTTAGGGTTTGGCCGGGGTAAGCCGTCATTGTAAATAATAATTTGTTCTTAACTGGCTTGTCTTGTTAAATAAAAGGTTAAATACATTTTTTTTTTTTATCTATTTAAAAAAAGCATGATTTTGAGAGTGGTTGAATAAATATGTCGAATAAACATATTGGCCGGTAAGAATTCTGGACCAGAAAGTTAGGTTTTTAGGCCCTGTTCATAAACCATGTTTCTGGTCGTTCCAAAACCACTCACAGGCTTAGGTTTACATCCTGTTCAGTCCTGTTACCTCATTAGTTAGCTAGCTAACAACCTGGTTACTTAACCAGTACCATCGTGTTCAGTCCTGTTACCTCATTAGTTAGCTAGCTAACAACCTGGTTACTTAACCAGTACCATCCTGTTCAGTCCTGTTACCTCATTAGTTAGCTAGCTAACAACCTGGTTACTTAACCAGTACCATCGTGTTCAGTCCTGTTACCTCATTATTTAGCTAGCTAACAACCTGGTTACTTAACCAGTACCATCGTGTTCAGTCCTGTTACCTCATTAGTTAGCTAGCTAACAACCTGGTTACTTAACCAGTACCATCGTGTTCCGTTCGGTTACAATTCATATAATGCCAAATATGATATTGGTGGTCCACACCAGTGCTACCGATGAACATGTTTAATTTAGAGCCATGTGTGTAGTACTAGTCATACATCTCCACTGGGTAGCTCAAACATTATATTATTATACACTACCGGTCAAAGGTTTTACAACACCTAGTCAATCAAGGGCTTTGGCTTCCACAGCGATACCGCATCCCATCTGGTGTGGGCTTAGTGGCACTATCATTTATTTTTCAACAGGACAATGACCCAACACACCTCCAGGCTGTGTAAGGGCTATTTGACCAAGAAGGAGAGTGATGCAGTGCTGCATCAGATGACCTGGCCTCCACAATCGCCAACCTCAACCAAATTGAGATGGTTTGGGATGAGTTGGACCGCAGAGTGAAGATAAAGCAGCCAACAAGTGCTCAGCATATGTGGGAACTACTTCAAAACTGTTGGAGAGAATGCCAAGAGTGTGCAAAGCTGTTATCAAAGAAAAGGGTGGCTATTTGAAAAATCTCAAATATAAAATAGGTTTTAATTTGTTTAACACTTTTGGATACTACATGATTCCATATGTGTTATTTCATAGTTTTGATGTCTTCACTATTATTCTACAATGTAGAAAATAGTAAAAATAAAGAAAAAGCCTTGAATGAGTAGGTGTTGTAAACCTTTTGAGCGGTAGTGTATGCAGCAGGGCAGTAAAGTCTGGCCGAGGGACTGCAGATTGAATACATCCAGTCACCATCTGCCTGAGGTCTCGTACCAGCCAGGCTATAGCCTAGACGCCATCTTCCTTCCTTCATAGGGAGGACATGTTGCTCTGCTGAGCCAGCAACACAATCACCTGTAATCTTCCCCCCCCTCCCTCCCTCCCTCCCTCCCTCCCTAGCAAGGCCTCCCTCCCTCCCTCCCTCCCTCCCTAGCAAGGCCTCACTCACTCCCTCCCTCCCTCCCTTCCTCCCTAGCAAGGCCTCCCTCCCTCCCTCCCTCCCTCCCTAGCAAGGCCTCCCTCCCTTCCTCCCTCCACACAAACAGTCCTGATTTGAATGGAAGCCTTGGTGTAGTTTTCACAGTATGGGGTTGATGCCGGAGCGAGTTGAGGGATTTCACCATCGACCCCATCGCCTTTTCAATCATCAGATGGGCCTCCAATGTACAATTGACTTAAATAGAATTTAAAAAGTCCTGATTATCAAGCACTGGGTTTTAATCCAGGTTCAAGTTTTAAAAAAAAGAAGAATATATTTTTGTTAAATTATTAAATGGGGCTGAATGTTGTTGTTGCAGCCAAATAAGATTTTACATTTGTTGTTTCGTTCTTCTGATAGTAATGGAGTACTTTGAGTGATATATATATATATATATAAATAAATGAGCACAGGGAGATGTCCTAAAAGAGGATGCGTACACTTCAGTGTCCTTCATTAGTCTGCCTCAAAGAGACGTCTGTTTTGTGTTCATGTTGAAAAGAAGCTCTTTTGAATTGAATCAGCCTCACAAGGTCTTCAGTTCTTCCCATTAACAGTCATTTTCCTCCCTCTGACCTTTTAAAATCGGGCAATCTGCAATTTTAACATCAATTTCTGGGATTTTAATGCTATATAACCATTGATTGTTAAAGAATTAAACTAATACATGAGCTTAGTCATCTGTCTTATCCCCCATCAGAAACCAAAATACATGATGTTTTTACTCCAATGTTTGTAAACAATAGAATTGTAACCAACCACTGTACAGCCTCAAGACATGGTTAAAATAGGATATTGATCTCATGGATGGTCACATCTGGGCAAAATAAAAACCTATGTGAGAATGCTCTTCATTGACTACAGTTCCCCATTCAACACTATTTTTCCCCTCCAAGCAAGCTCAGAGCCCTGGGTCTGGACACTACCCTCTGCAACTGGACCCTGGACTTCCTGACGGGCAGACCACAGGCTGTGAGGATCAGCACAAACACCTCCTCCAAACTGACTCTTAATACAGAGGCCCCCCAGGGCTGTGTCCTCAGCCCTCTGCTGTACTCCCTGTTCACCCACAAACTGACTCAATACAGGGGCCCCCCAGGGCTGTGTCCTCAGCCCTTTGCTGTGCTCCCTGTTCACCTGCACCTGACTCAACACAGGGGCCCCCCAGGGCTGTGTCCTCAGCCCTCTGCTGTACTCCCTGTTCACCCACACCTGACTCAACAGGGGCCCCCCAGGGCTGTGTCCTCAGCCCTCTGCTGTCCTCCCTGTTCACCTGCGTAGCTTTGTACAACACCAACTTCATCATCAAGTTTGCTGATGACACCACAGATGTAAGCTTGATAACCAACAGCGACGAGTCAGCCTATAGGGAGGAGGTAAGAAAAACTGGCTTTGTCGTGCCAGGACAACCTCTCCCTCAACGTCAGCAAAACAAAAAGGTGTTGATTGTTGACTTCAGGAAGCATAGGGTACACGCCCCGATCCACATCAACGGGACTGCAGTAGAGAGTCATAGATTTTAACTTTCTCGGTGTCCACATCACCGAGGACTTGACATGGAACACCACCACCACCACTCTAGTCTAGAGGGCGGAACAGCGCCTCTACTTCCTAAGGCGGCTGAAGAAATGTGTCATTGCAGCCCGGGTCCTCTCCAAATACTACCGCTGAACCATCAAAAGCATCCTGACCGGTTGCATCAGGACCTGGTACGGGAATTACTCCACCCACGACCGCAAGTCCCTCCACCGGGTGGTGAAGACGGCCCAGTACATCACTGGGGGCCGTGTTCCCACCCATCCAGGACTTGAAACGGTGCCTGAGGAAGTCCCGCAGCATCTTCAAGGACCCCACACACCCCAGCCACAAGCTGTTCACTCCCTTACCGTCGGGCAGACGTATCAGAGCATGAGATCTGATAGAAACTGTCTCGAGACTGTTGGTATCTACAAGCCATGGGACTGCTGAACACTTGAACTGGACTGACCACCTGCACTGACTCTGCACCGTTACACACACACACACACACACACACACACACACACACACACACACACACACACACACACACACACACACACACACACACACACACACACACACACACACACACACACACACACACACACACACACACACACACACACACACCCACACACCGTTGCTAGCAGACTCTTCTTTACTACTGCTAATACTGCACAATTTAAACACTTGCACCCCAATCTCCACTTTCTCTGATATGTGTGTAAATATTGGGACTATAAATTGAGCCTTGCTGTATTTTACTTTTATTTTCTATTCTACTGACCCATTTCCTTTACCTTCCTATTTTTATCTTTCATTATTTATTGTTGTTGCTTTGTCAAGAAGAAACCTACAAGTATTTTGTTGTACAGTGTATACCATGTCTATCCTGTACATACAACTAAGAAATGGTCAACATTTAAATTTGAGGGAGTGGTTACATTTCTCCAGCCCCATCCCTCAGCTTGTTACCAAAACAGTGGCAGGGTGACCTCGTTATTATTGTTGGAACTGCCAATTGGCCTTTTAATATAAGCGAGAGGCAAATGCTTTCAGCGTTGAGCTTTAACCGTGATGCCTCTACTGAATAGCCCTGACTGACACATCTAAGCCTGGACACAATCTTCCCTAATAGCTGTCTTGTGTGTGTGTAAATGTACGCGTGTGTGTGTGTGTGTAAATGTACACGTGTGTGTGTGTACACGTGTGTGTGGGTGTGTGTGTAAATGTACGTGTGTGTGTGTGTGTGTGTGTGTGTGTGTGTGTGTGTGTGTGTGTGTGTGTGTGTACACGTGTGTGTGTGTGGTGTGTGTGTGTGTGTGTGTGTGTGTGTGTGTGTGTGTACACGTGTGTGTGTGTACACGTGTGTGTGTGTGTGTGTGTGTGTGTGTGTGTGTGTGTGTGTGTGTGTGTGTAAATGCACATGTGTGGTGTGTGTGTAAATGTGCATGTGTGGTGTGTGTGTAAATGTGCATGTGTGGTGTGTGTGTGTGTGTAAATGTACGTGTTGTGTGTGTGTAAATGTGCATGTGTGGTGTGTGTACACGTGTGTGTGTGTGAAAATGTACATGTGTGTCTGTGTGTGTACACGTCTTACATTAAGGAAGCCCGACTTGGCCTTTCTGCTATTACCCAGGGTCAAACCCAGTAGCAGTAAGCAGCTAGCAGCCTGTGGAGAAGACGGGTTTTAATAGAGGCCACTCTCCTTGTGTGACGGACACTATCTACTGAGGAATCCATTAGTCCTGGATCGTTAAAGCCTAAAGTCCATCCAAATATGGACATTTACATTCTCTACTAGTTGGAAATGTATGCAGTGGACAGCTTAACGGCGCATACGGTGGCAAGACGTCCCCACTATAGATAATCCACAGCAGACTATACTTAATATAAGATGAACACAATCTGGATGGAACAGTATGTACAGATGGAGGAGCTTGATTTGACCAGTATTGTCGCAGCAAAAAAAAACCTTGCAGCAACAGGATTTCAACGTTTAGTCCGGAATGTTGCTTGATCGGTGGCTAGGCTATTAGCTGGCTAATAGTAGGCTACATGAAAAGTGGTATACTGTTAATGTAACCGTGTGTTAGTGTGAGTTTTCACTGAATTTATGTCAATCAAACCACATTTTATTAGTCACATGCGGCCGAATTCAACAGGTGTAGACCTTTCAGTGAAACGCTGAATTCAACAGGTATTGACCTTTCAGTGAAACGCTGAATACAACAGGTATAGACCTTTCAGTGAAACGCTGAATACAACAGGTATTGACCTTTCAGTGAAACGCTGAATACAACAGGTATAGACCTTTCAGTGAAACACTGAATACAACAGGTATTGACCTTTCAGTGAAACGCTGAATACAACAGGTATAGACCTTTCTTACTTAGAAGCCCTTAACCAACAACGCAGTTTAAAAAATACGAATAAGAAATAAAAGTAACAAATAGTTAAAGAGCAGCAGTTAAATAACAATGTGGAGACTATATACAGGGTGTTACGGTACAGAGTCAATGTGGAGACTATATACAGGGTGTTACGGTACAGAGTCAATGTGGAGACTATATACAGGGGGTACCGGTACAGAGTCAATGTGGAGACTATATACAGGGTGTTACGGTACAGAGTCAATATGGAGACTATATACAGGGTACCGGTACAGAGTCAATGTGGAGACTATATACAGGGGGGTACCGGTACAGAGTCAATGTGGAGGCTATATACAGGGGGTACCAGTACAGAGTCAATGTGGAGACTATATACAGGGGGTACCGGTACAGAGTCAATGTGGAGGCTATATACAGGGGGTACCGGTACAGAGTCAATGTGGAGGCTATATACAGGGGGTACCGGTACAGAGTCAATATGGAGACTATATACAGGGGGTACCGGTACAGAGTCAATGTGGAGGCTATATACAGGGGGTACCGGTACAGAGTCAATGTGGAGACTATATACAGGGGGGTACCGGTAGAGAGTCAATATGGAGACTATATACAGGGGGGTACCGGTAGAGAGTCAATGTGGAGGCTATATACAGGGGGTACCGGTACAGAGTCAATGTGGAGGCTATATACAGGGGGTACCGGTACAGAGTCAATGTGGAGGCTATATACAGGGGGTACCGGTACAGAGTCAATATGGAGACTATATACAGGGGGTACCGGTACAGAGTCAATATGGAGACTATATACAGGGGGTACCGGTACAGAGTCAATATGGAGACTATATACAGGGGGTACCGGTACAGAGTCAATGTGGAGGCTATATACAGGGGGTACTGGTACAGAGTCAATGTGGAGGCTATATACAGGGGGGTACCGGTACAGAGTCAATGTGGAGACTATATACAGGGGGTACCGGTACAGAGTCAATATGGAGACTATATACAGGGGGTACCGGTACAGAGTCAATGTGGAGGCTATATACAGGGGGTACTGGTACAGAGTCAATGTGGAGGCTATATACAGGGGGGTACCGGTACAGAGTCAATGTGGAGACTATATACAGGGGGTACCGGTACAGAGTCAATATGGAGGCTATATACAGGGGGTACCGGTACAGAGTCAATGTGGAGACTATATACAGGGGGGTACCGGTACAGAGTCAATATGGAGACTATATACAGGGGGTACCGGTACAGAGTCAATGTGGAGGCTATATACAGGGGGTACTGGTACAGAGTCAATGTGGAGGCTATATACAGGGGGGTACCGGTACAGAGTCAATGTGGAGACTATATACAGGGGGTACCGGTACAGAGTCAATATGGAGGCTATATACAGGGGGTACCGGTACAGAGTCAATGTGGAGACTATATACAGGGGGGTACCGGTACAGAGTCAATGTGGAGACTATATACAGGGGGTACCGGTACAGAGTCAATATGGAGACTATATACAGGGGGTACCGGTACAGAGTCAATATGGAGACTATATACAGGGGGGTACCGGTACAGAGTCAATATGGAGACTATATACAGGGGGTACCGGTACAGAGTCAATATGGAGACTATATACAGGGGGTACCGGTACAGAGTCAATGTGGAGGCTATATACAGGGGGTACCGGTACAGAGTCAATATGGAGACTATATACAGGGGGTACCGGTACAGAGTCAATATGGAGACTATATACAGGGGGTACCGGTACAGAGTCAATGTGGAGGCTATATACAGGGGGTACCGGTACAGAGTCAATGTGGAGACTATATACAGGGGGTACCGGTACAGAGTCAATATGGAGACTATATACAGGGGGTACCGGTACAGAGTCAATATGGAGACTATATACAGGGGGTACCGGTACAGAGTCAATATGGAGACTATATACAGGGGGTACCGGTACAGAGTCAATGTGGAGGCTATATACAGGGGGTACCGGTACAGAGTCAATGTGGAGACTATATACAGGGGGTACCGGTACAGAGTCAATATGGAGACTATATACAGGGGGTACCGGTACAGAGTCAATGTGGAGGCTATATACAGGGGGTACCGGTACAGAGTCAATATGGAGACTATATACAGGGGGTACCGGTACAGAGTCAATATGGAGACTATATACAGGGGGGTACCGGTACAGAGTCAATATGGAGGCTATATACAGGGGGGTACCGGTACAGAGTCAATATGGAGACTATATACAGGGGGGTACTGGTACAGAGTCAATATGGAGGCTATATACAGGGGGTACCGGTACAGAGTCAATATGGAGACTATATACAGGGGGGTACCGGTACAGAGTCAATATGGAGACTATATACAGGGGGTACCGGTACAGAGTCAATATGAAGGCTATATACAGGGGGGTACCGGTACAGAGTCAATATGGAGACTATATACAGGGGGTACCGGTACAGAGTCAATGTGGAGACTATATACAGGGGGTACCGGTACAGAGTCAATATGGAGACTATATACAGGGGGTACCTGTACAGAGTGAATGTGGAGACTATATACAGGGGGTACCGGTACAGAGTCAATGTGGAGGCTATATACAGGGGGTACCGGTACAGAGTCAATATGGAGACTATATACAGGGGTACCTGTACAGAGTCAATGTGGAGGCTATATACAGGGGGTACCGGTAGAGAGTCAATGTGGAGACTATATACAGGGGGTACCGGTACAGAGTCAATGTGGAGGCTATATACAGGGGGTACCGGTACAGAGTCAATGTGGAGGCTATATACAGGGGGTACCGGTACCGAGTCAATATGGAGACTATGTACAGGGGGCACCGGTTAGTTGAGGTAATCTGTACATGTAGGTAGGGGTAAAGTGACTATGTATAGATAATAACAGAGTAGCAGCAGCGTAAAAGGGGGGGGGGGTCAATGTAAATAGTCTGGGTGGCCATTTGATTAGATGTTCAGGAGTCTTATGGCTTGGGGGGGTAGAAGCTGTTTGGGAACCTCTTGGACCTAGACTTGGCGCTCCGGTACCGCTTGCCGTGCGGTAGCAGAGAGAACAGTCTATGACTACGGTATATCTACCCTGACATCATGAAGCTCATCTACATTTCCAGAAAGAAGGAAAATTCTCGCCAACGAAAAGAGTGATCAAATGAAGAGCCTACATCTGTAGGACTTAATAAAAGCTATAGGAAATGAATGAGCAGTACGTGTGAGCTTTTCATTTCATATTTGGGTGGCGGTGGGGGGGAGAGAGAACGAAACACCTGCTGTACAAATGGAATTTCATGTGTTACATTATGGTCCAGCTAGGAAGGATCATATTTTAGACTGGGAGCAGTCAACAATGTTTATCCAGTATTTCAATTCAGCACAGCATGAAAACATACATTTAGTTTCATTCCAATAAGGCTACAGGTTGGTGTGTACATCTCTTTGAGCTTGAGAAAAAATGTAAACTTAGCTTAATACATTCCCTGATGTCTGGGTGGATATCCCTGACCTGTCCTACCACTAATACATTCCCTGATATCAGGGTGGATATCCCTGACCTGTCCTACCACTAATACATTCCCTGATATCAGGATGGATATCCCTGACCTGTCCTACCACTAATACATTCCCTGATATCAGGGTGGATATCCCTGACCTGTCCTACCACTAATACATTCCCTGATATCAGGGTGGATATCCCTGACCTGTCCTACCACTAATACATTCCCTGATATCAGGGTGGATATCCCTGACCTGTCCTACCACTAATACATTCCCTGATATCAGGGTAGGTATCCCTGACCTGTCCTACCACTAATACATTCCCTGATATCAGGGTGGATATCCCTGACCTGTCCTACCACTAATACATTCCCTGATATCAGGGTAGGTATCCCTGACCTGTCCTACCACTAATACATTCCCTGATATCAGGGTGGATATCCCTGACCTGTCCTACCACTAATACATTCCCTGATATCAGGGTGGATATCCCTGACCTGTCCTACCACTAATACATTCCCTGATATCAGGGTGGATATCCCTGACCTGTCCTACCACTAATACATTCCCTGATATCAGGGTGGATATCCCTGACCTGTCCTACCACTAATACATTCCCTGATATCAGGATGGATATCCCTGACCTGTCCTACCACTAATACATTCCCTGATATCAGGGTGGATATCCCTGACCTGTCCTACCACTAATACATTCCCTGATATCAGGGTGGATATCCCTGACCTGTCCTACCACTAATACATTCCATGATATCAGGGTGGATATCCCTGACCTGTCCTACCACTAATACATTCCCTGATATCAGGGTGGATATCCCTGACCTGTCCTACCACTAATACATTCCCTGATATCAGGATGGATATCCCTGACCTGTCCTACCACTAATACATTCCCTGATATCAGGGTAGGTATCCCTGACCTGTCCTACCACTAATACATTCCCTGATATCAGGATGGATATCCCTGACCTGTCCTACCACTAATACATTCCCTGATATCAGGGTGGATATCCCTGACCTGTCCTACCACTAATACATTCCCTGATATCAGGGTGGATATCCCTGACCTGTCCTACCACTAATACATTCCCTGATATCAGGGTGTGTATACAGTGCTGTATAACTGGACTGTTACAGTATACAGTGGACTACCTCCAGAGGCTGTTTGTGGGTCTGACCTTTTACTCTAGCCTGACCCTAACACCCCCATCACACAATGTGGCCCTGCCCTCCCTCCCAGCCCTCATTTCATTTATTTATCCAGGCTCGTCCCCAGAGTAAGAGGTGATACAGGACAATACTCCACTGTACCTCCAGAGGGTGTTTATGGGTCTGGCCTTTCCTCTAGCCTGACCCTAGACTACACCATCATATAAAACACACACAAAGTGCCCTCCCTCCCTCCCTCCCTCCCTCCCTCCCTCCCTCCCCTCCCTCCCTCCCTCCCTCCCTCCCTCCCTCCCCTCCCTCCCCTCTCCCTCCCTCCCTCCCTCCCTCCCTCCCCTCCCTCCCTCCCTCCCTCCCTCCCCTCCCAGTCCTCATTTCATTTGTTTATCCAGGCTAGTCCCTCTAGTAACACTGTTTTCCAGGGATCCCTAAGCCAGTCCTGCCCTTAGAGGTCGTACAGGAGAATACCCTCTACTTTCAGAGGGTCTTTCCTGTGTCCTGGCCCTGCCATCTCATCATCACACCCCCCTACCCTGCTCTCCCTCACAGCCCTAATCCAGTAGCAACTGTGGGTGAGGATATACAGAGGACTATCATAGTGTGAAATACAGGAAGGCTACCTCCAGTGGCTGTGTGTCTGGTCTTTCCTGTGTCCTGGCCCTGACCACGTACCTCACACAGACTGGAATGTCACCATTAAAACAATCACTTTGTGGAGAGAGAGAGAGAGGCCCTGGAGTGACTGTTCACTGTTCAGCTCACAGACAGAATACACACACACCCGGAGACACACACACACACACACACACACACACACACGGAGACACACACACACACACGGAGACACACACACACGGAGACACACACACACTCACTCACACACACTCACTCACACACAGTGACAGACACACACAGACCACACACAGAGACAGACACACACACACACGGAGACACACACACACCCACACACACACCCACACACACGGAGACACACACACACACACACACACACACACACACACACACACACACACACACACACACACACACACACACACACACATACACACACACACACAGAGAGAACACCTCAGGTGGGGCCTACAGACACAGTCAGGAGCCATAAGGTCTACTCTGGGAGAAGAGAGGACAATACACCAGTCCCTTCATCCTTCCATCTCCCTCTTTATCATTAACAGGTCTCAGCTTCATTGTTACCCTCCATTCACAGCAAATTAGATTACAGCCTAGTATAAACCTAAAGGACACACACACACACCTTTGTTGCCCCCCCTCCCCCAGTCAAACATTAAACCTCATTAAGGTCGAACACATCTTCCTCTTCTCGCCCTCCTTTCTTCTTCTCTGGTATTCTCCCCCCGCCCCCACCAACGCACCACTGCCGCCTCGGAGCCCCTAATCTCCAAAAGTAATAAATATTGTTTTCTTTCTGGGCTCTATGAAACGAGTGATGAAATGAGTTTCAAACCCCAGTGGTCTTGTTTAAAGCCCTCAACTCATTTCTTTTTTGGCGTGATTGTCAGGGCTGGTTGGCTGGCTGTTATTGCTGCTGTTTCTCTGTATCACTGGTGGAGGTAGAAAAGGGTCCCAGGGTGGCAGAACCTGTATTACACAGATACCAAGTAGAAGACTGGCTGACTGATGTTTTACTGAAACACAACCACGCTCGCAGTACTTTGTCAACGCTTAGCCAACGAGGTAAGACTCCATCAGAGAACCTAAAGAAAACTCATCTTTTGACAGCAGAGAGAAATGTGCCTTTCCCACCTGTTTGTATTGGCATCCTCTTAATAACGACCCAACATGTAACAAGTCCAACACGTGTCCCTGTGTGTCTGTTCATGCATGTCAACATGTCTCTCAGTCATCTCCTCTTTAAAAGTCCTGAACAGTCGTGATGATAAAACATACACCTGGTTAACTACCAGGCTGAGTGGGCAGGGAGCTCGTACCCATGAGCCTCCACTGACAGATCTCTGAAACACCGATGTCAAGCAACGTGGATGCAGTGTCGCAGGAAAATCATTAAGCAAATTTGGAGAAACACAAAGCAATTTAAACATTCAAATTGCATGAATGATATATATATGTATATATACACATCTTCCGTTAACTAGCTAACACTAGTAACTAGCTAACACCAGACGGCTGGAGACCTAGCTAACCAGTAACTAGTTAACACCAGACATAAAGACCTAGCTAGCCAGTAACTAGCTAACACCAGACGGCTGAAGACCTAGCTAACCAGTAACTAGCTAACACCAGACAGATGAAGACCTAGCTAACCAGTAACTAGCTAACACCAGACAGATGAAGACCTAGCTAACCAGTAACTAGCTAACACCAGACAGATGAAGACCTAGCTAACCAGTAACTAGCTAACACCAGACAGATGAAGACCTAGCTAACCAGTAACTAGCTAACACCAGACAGATGAAGACCTAGCTAACCAGTAACTAGCTAACACCAGACAGATGAAGACCTAGCTAACCAGTAACTAGCTAACACCAGACAGATGAAGACCTAGCTAACCAGTAACTAGCTAACACCAGACAGATGAAGACCTAGCTAACCAGTAACTAGCTAACACCAGACAGATGAAGACCTAGCTAACCAGTAACTAGCTAACCAGTAACTAACACCAGACAGATGAAGACCTAGCTAACCAGTAACTAGCTAACACCAGGGGAGATATAAGTATAGTATCTTTGCCATAGACCAATACGGTCAACTTTTAATTATATTTGCTGAAACACTACAGTCAAAATGTGGCACCAGTAGAGTAGATATTTAGCTACATAAACCACTCTGCAAACATGCCATCTCCGATATTGGTTACAAGGAAGAATTAATTTAAATGAGGTAAATCACAATCACCTGCATGTTCCCCACCTGTCACTAAGGGTTCATTACCTCACTACCTTTACAGGAGTGGTGACAGTAAAATAGAGGAGAGGAGGAGAAGGGGAGAGAGGGAGAAGAGGAGGAGAAGGGGATGGGAGGAGGAGAAGGGAGAGGGGGGGAGATGGGAGGAGGAGAAGGGGAGGGGGGAAGGGGAGGGGAGAGGAGGAGGAGGGGAGGGGAGGAGGAGAAGGGGAGGGGGGGAGAAGAGGAGGAGAAGGGGATGGGAGGAGGAGAAGGGAGGGGGGAGGAGAGGAGGAGGAGGGGAGGGGAGGAGGAGAGGAGAAGGGGAAGAGAAGGGCAGGGGAGGACGAGAAGGGGAGAAGGAGAGGGGGGAGAAGGAGGAGAGGGGGAGGGGAGGGGAGGAGGAGGAGGAGGGGGAGGGGAGGAGGAGGAGAGGGGGAGGGGAGGAGGAGAAGCGGAGGAGGAGAGGACTTGGGGAAGAGAAGGGGAGGGGAGGAGGAGAGGAGAAGGGGAGGAGAAGGGGAGGGGAGGAGGAGGGGAGAGGATGAGAAGGGGAGGAGAGGAGGAGGGAGGAGGAGAAGGGAGGAGAAGGGGAGGGGAGGGGAGGGGAGAGAGGAGAGGGGAGGAGGAGGAGGGGGAGGAGGGAGGAGGAGAAGGGGAGGGGAGGAGGAGGGGAGGAGAAGGGTAGGGGAGGAGGAGGGGAGAGGATGAGAAGGGGAGGAGAAGGGGAAGAGAGGAAGAGAGGAGGAGGGGAGGAGAGGAGGAGAAGGGGAGGAGGGGAGGGGGAGAGGAGAAGAGGAAGAGAAGGAGATAAGAAGAGGAAAAGAAGGGGAGGAGGAGGAAGGGAAGAGTATTTCAACAGGAACAAGTGATGTCATCACAGAGAGCTATAAATGTGTTTTTCTCTGTGTGTGTGTGTCCCCGTCCTGGGGCCCATGTAATATGTGTCCCCCCAGGTCTTCAGTATGACACACTCAACAAGGTGTTGTGTTTCCTGAGTCATGACGATATAGAAACCACTCAATCACTGCTGCTTTCACACCTTTCACTATAAACCCCATCACTCTGCTCTGCAACACACACACCTGACTCTACGGTGGTCACTGTCCATATCTGCTCTCATCAACTGAAACCATCTGTCACCCAGGCTCACAGACTCGGTTTGTTGTAAACTCCCAAAGGGACGTGTCAGTTTCACCATTAAGGATGACAGCTTCAAGACAGACACTTGGGGGAATCTAAAATGGCAGCCTACTGCCTGTACAGCCCACTACTCTTGGTCAGAGGCCTACAGGAAGCCCAGTGAGACTCAGGCCTTAATGCATTCTTAATGCATCTTTTTACTGGGTCTCTCTACAATATATTATGACCCTTTTACTGGGTCTCTCCACAATATATTATGACCCTTTTACTGGGTCTCTCTACAATATATTACCCTTTTACTGGGTCTCTCTACAATATATTATGACCCTTTTACTGGGTCTCTCCACAATATATTATGACCCTTTTACTGGGTCTCTCCACAATATATTATGACCCTTTTACTGGGTTTCTCCACAATACATTACCTTTGTACTGGACTAAGTCTCTCCACAATACATTACCTTTGTACTGGACTAAGTCTCTCCACAATATAAAGGTCTATGGGACTGCCTGGGTCTCCTTCATCGGTTGCAGTTTACGATACATTTCTCTATTGAACCACATTGTTGATTGACCTCAGGGCCCATAGGGCATTACGTCTTTCAGCTTTCTCTCTTTCTTCATCCCTCTCTTCTTCCCTCGTGGTAACGCTTTCATAAGCCCATAGCCCGGGAACACACGCTTATAGACGTGCGCACACACAAACACACACACACAAACACCCTCTTCACTGCCTGCCGGGGTAGATAATATAGTGGACGGGGTGCAGCTAGATTGAGAGAAAGCCTCCAGGCAAGTGAGTTTACACTGAAGAGAGAGAGGCCTGTCCTGCCTCCGTCTGTCCATTAGGAGAGAATGTTTAAATAGTTCTAGTGTGACACTACTATTGGGAGTCGCTGGTCACATGTTTCCACGCGACAGGAAATGGGGTGCCAAAACACAGGCACACAATAGACCACAGGACTGTTGACTGCAGCAGCTGGGCTGAACTAACTGGGCCTCTGTCACAGTGGCTCTGGGGGTTCATATCTTCAGAGTCCTGGCTATATGGGTTATAATGTTGATGAAAGGTGTGTTTCATATCTTCAGAGTCCTGGCTATATGGGTTATAATGTTGA